>NW_026112371.1:85000-92500 GCF_024679095.1 Eriocheir sinensis | reverse complement strand
GATTGAGGCCAGAGAGGGCATAGAAAACATCATTTTGAAGAATCTTTATAACAGGCATAAAGGAGTCAGAGGGGGGATGAGTAGAGGAATATGTGTGTGTGTGTGTGTGTGTGTGTGTGTGTGTGTGTGTGTGTGTGTGTGTGTGTGTGTGTGTGTGTGTGTGTGTGTGTGTGTGTGTGTGTGTGTGTGTGTGTGTGTGTGTGTGTGTGTGTGTGTGTGTGTGTGTGTGTGTATCTCTCTCTCTCTCTCTCTCTCTCTCTCTCTCTCTCTCTCTCTCTCTCTCTCTCTCTCTCTCTCTCTCTCTCTCTCTCTCTCTCTCTCTCTCTCTCTCTCTCTCTCTCTCTCTCTCTCTCTCTCTCTCTCTCTCTCTCTCTCTCTCTCTCTGAAGCCTTTCCAATCAGCTCACCTCCCCTCTTCCCTTACGTTCTCTCCCCAAAGTATCCCCTCCACTTTTCCCTTACGTTCTCTCCCCAAAGTTTCCCCTCCACTCTTCCCTTACGTTCTCTCCCTAAAGTTTCCCCTCCCCTTTTCCCGCCCACAAACCAACGCACAACCAACTTCACCACCTCACAGATGTTGCCCAACCCTTTCTTCTACCCCAATCCCTCCCACTCTCTACCTCCTCCCCCACCACCACACCCCTGCCTCCTACACCAAACAACCCCCTCCCCCTTCCCCCTCTACCCTCCCTCCTTCCTCCAACCCTCACACCGCTGCCTCCCTCACCAAACTAACCCCCTCCCCCCCTTTTCCCTCCGCAGGTGCCGCCCACAGAACCCTGGAGGCGGATCAGCTGTGTCCCACCTGTCCTTACTTCCTGCCCACGTCCGTCGAGGTCACCACACCTGTGGGCATCCCGGCCAACCTCACCTGCGGCGTCAGGCAGCTCGGGGACAAGAAGGTGAGAGGGAGGAGAGGAAGGGAGATCAGATTTAACCTAGTCCTTAATGGTCTTGGGTGAGGAAGGAGATGAGGAGGTAAAGAGGAGATGAATGTGAAGTGAGGAGAGAAACGGAGATCTGATTTCACCTATTCCTTTCTGTTCGTTGGTGAAAGAGAGGAAAAGGAGATGAGGAGAAAGGTGGTGAGGAGATGAGGAGCAGGAGGTTGTTATAGTAGGATATCAATATATTATTACTATTATTTAGTATCACCACGAATTAGGCATACAATTGTCAATGGAAAAAACCCACGACAGATAGATCACGCCACCTTATAGGAATGTCGTCCGTCAGTGTTTACCGTCTCAGTTTGTATACAAAGCATTTCATAGTGCGTGGAGGTTACCTTGACGTACGTGACCAATTGTAACTTAATTATTTTCCAAGCTATAACTCGTCACTCCTTCACGAGAGTCCGACTGACACACAACGGCAGTCGCTCTCGCTCCGACGCTCTTTGTACATATAGGCTAAGAATATATTCGCCTTAAGGAAGCTGAAGTCTTAATCAACGCCCTTTAAACGCCCCCCGGTTCACCGTTACAAGGTGAGGATATGAGGAGGTGAAGAGGAGATGAAGGTTAAAAGTGAGGAGACAAAAGGAGCTCTGAGTTCATCTATTCCTGTTCTTGGGTGAAAGAGGAGAAAGAGGAGGTGAGGAGAAGATGAGGAGCAGGAGGTGAGGAGAAAGAATAAGTAAGAAGAGAGGAGACAAAAGGAGCTCTGAGTTCATCTATTCCTTCCTCTCCCTGGTGTTCCTGTGTGAGGGTTGGAAAGAGAAGATAAGGGGCAGGTAAAGAGGCGAGGTGGAAATATAAGAGACACGGTGAGCAGAGATGAGGGGGAAGAAGGTGATAAGAGGGAAGAGAAAAGGAGCTCAGAATTCGTCTATTCCTTCCTTTTTTTTCATGGGCGAGGGTTACGAGATGAGGGACAGGTGAGGAGATAAGGTGAGATGAGAAGAGGGAAGAAGGTGAAAAGAGTAGAGGAAATGAGTGAGAAGAGATTAATGGAGTTCAGAGTTAACCTACTCCTTCTGTTCCTGGTTATACTGTGTGAGAGTTGGAAAAAGGAGATGAAGGACAGGTGAGGAGAGAAGGTGAAAAGAGGAAAGTGAGAAGAGAGGAAAGAAAGTGAGAAGACAGGGGAGAAAGGGAGGTCTGAGGTCACCTATTCCTGCCTCTTCCTGCTTTTCTTGGATGAAGGTTAGAAGGAGGAGATGAGGGAAGAAGGTGTGGTAGAGGTGAGGAGATGAAAAGGAGACAAGAAGGTGAGAAGAGACAAGGAAAGAGTTACCTTATTCCTCTCTTGTTCCTGCTCTTCCTGTAAGGATTGGAGGGACACGAGGGGCAGGTGAGGAGACGAGAAGGTGGGTGAAAGGGAGGCGAGATGATGATGATGATGATGATGAGGCGAGAAAGCCGAGGTGAGAAGAGAGGAGAGAAAAGAAGCTCTAACTTTTTCTCTTTCCTGTTACTGCTTTTACTGGCTAAGGATGGAACGAAAAGATGAGGAAGAAGAAGGGAAGTTAGACGATAGAAATGGAGAGAGATGAAGTGATATGTAGAGGGAGAGGTTATATATATATATATATATATACATATATATACATATATATATATATATATATATATATATATATATATATATATATATATATATATATATATATATATATATATATCTATATATATATGCACCTCACGTGTAGGAGGGCTCCACTCACACAGCTGTCTTGGACAGAGTGGAATCTTATGCTGGGATCACACATCTGCGATTTTTCCTCTGCAACTAACTGCGATACCGAAAATGTTAGTCTCAGCTCGGTCGCCACCTGAGAAGTGCGATTTGTTGCGACAAGAAAGATCTTGCGATCCATTAATCGTAGACCTTTGCTACCATTGCAGGCGAAGCGAGGAAAGATCGAGTGGGTATCGCAGCTTACTGCAATTATCGCAAATTCCTGCAGGGATTCATCGTGAGCACATCGTGAGCACCTGCGACGTACGCACGATTATTGCAATGGGTAAGGAATGCTGCTCGACTGGCTCTCGTTTACAGTTCGACTTCGCAACGATGTACTGCAATTAATCGTGACCACCTGCTGGGTGTCCCCACAGGGATGTGAATGAGGAGTGGGTCTGCCTGCCTGTACACTAACCAATCTACCCCTGCAGCAGCAACGCCAACACCATGAGTCTACCTGCCTGTACACTAACCAATCTACACCTGCAGCAGCAACGCCAACACCATGAGTCTACCTGCCTGTACACTAACCAATCTACCCCTGCAGCAGCAACGCCAACACCATGAGTCTACCTGCCTGTACACTAACCAATCTACCCCTGCAGCAGCAACGCCAACACCATGAGTCTACCTGCCTGTACACTAACCAATCTACCCCTGCAGCCAACACCATGAGTCTACCTGCCTGTACACTAACCAATCTACCCCTGCAGCCAACACCATGAGTCTACCTGCCTGTACACTAACCAATCTACCCCTGCAGCAGCAACGCCAACACCATGAGTCTACCTGCCTGTACACTAACCAATCTACCCCTGCAGCAAACACCATGAGTCTACCTGCCTGTACACTAACCAATCTACCCCTGCAGCCAACACCATGAGTCTACCTGCCTGTACACTAACCAATCTACCCCTGCAGCCAACACCATGAGTCTACCTGCCTGTACACTAACCAATCTACCCCTGCAGCCAACACCATGAGTCTACCTGCCTGTACACTAACCATTAGATTGCAGTATGTTGCACAAAAAAGAAGAAAAAGAAAGGAAGGGGACAAGACGCTGTGGCACAACACTGTGGACCAAGCGAGGGAGCGTCCCTCCTCCTCCTCCTCCCTCAGATTGCTCCCCCCTCTAGAATGGAGCACGCACGGCTGGCCTGCCAGGGCCTGTGGCGTACAGACAGACAGACAGACTCTCGGCGCGATCGAAATCCCGCGATTAAGGTCGCCCTCCCTCTCATTTTCTACCTCCCGTTCATCTCCGCCATTCCTTCCCATTCTCGTTTCTTAATGTCCTTCTCTCCCTCCTAAATTCCCTCCGTTTTCTACTGTTTGTTCTTCCTCCTTCCCTTCTTCAGTCCCTTTTCAACCTTCCTCTCCTTCCTTTTCTCCCTCCCAGTTCCTCCTTCCTCTCCTCTTTTCCGTTCTTCCTGCTTTCATCCCAGACACTCTTTCAGCCTAATGATAACTCAGCCCTCCCTTCCCTGTTCCAACTTTGCAGCCCAGTAATTACTCTTAGGCTCCGTCCTTTGCCCTCTTATGATTATATGTCCTCCGGGCCGTGGTTAAGCGTAGTTAAGGCATATCAAGACCTGATAGATACGAAACAATACTCAGATTTGGTCTAACTACTATTTATACTACTACTACTACTACTACTACTACTACTACTACTACTACTACTACTACAACTACTAGTACTACTACTACTACTACTACTACTATATTGTTGAAGATATATATATATATATATATATATATATATATATATATATATATATATATATATATATATATATATATATATATATATATATATATATATATATATATATATATATATACAGGAGTAGGTAGGAAGACACCTACCGAACGGGCGTGAGCTACTCCCGGTGAGGATATATGGGAAGCGAGGAGGGTGCTGAAGCCCTTCAAAGACCCTTCCCATGTCCTCACTAACCGTTTCCCTTTTGTCTCATCAACACCAGAGAGCAGTTCAGCATGCTCTCTAAAGACAGTTCCTCTCTCTCTCTCTCTCTACACCACACTACATTCACAAAACACACACACATTTTCCCAAAATTCAAAATTCAAAATGGCGAAAAATTACAGAGCCTCGGAGTCCCCGCCTGGGGGGGGAACATAAATTCCCCCAGGGAGGACTCCCCTTCTGGCTGCCGACTTGAAAGGTGTCCTAATAACTCCTCGAACCTCCTCCTTATCAATTTCTGCAACATTCGCGGTCTTCGTTCTAATTTTCATAATGTGGAACACCATCTCTCCTCCTCTAAACCTCACCTTCTCTTCCTCACCGAAACATAGGTTTCTGAGGCTACTTACAGCAACCTCTACTCTGTTCCCCCTACTTTCTTTATCCTAAATTTCAATCCGAAGCTGGATGTTGCGCCTACGTGCGCAACGACATCACTTGCTCTCGTGCCCACGACCTTGACTCTTCAGAATTTTCTACAATCTGGCTAAGACTTTATTGTCATTCTATTACTAAATACATCTGTGCTGCTTATCTCTCACCTAACTCTACTAACTATGTAAAATTCTTTGACTATTTGAACTCTAAGGTGGAACACATCTTGACTCACTCTCCCTTCGCTGAAATCTCCATCTTAGGAGATTTCAATGTTCCTACCAGCTTTGGCTTTCATCCTCCTTTACTGACCAGCCTGGTGAACAAGCCTTCAACTTTGCTCTCCTCAACGACCTAGAGCAGTTGCTTCAGCACCCTACTCGTATTCCCGACCGTCTTGGAGACAGGCCCAACATTCTAGACCTCTTCCTTATCTCTAATCCTTCTGCTTACTCTGTCAAACTGTTCTCTCCGTTGGGCTCCTCCGATCATAACCTTATTTCTGTATCCTGTCTTATCGCTCCTGTACATCCTCTGGACCCACCGAGGAGGCGATGCTTTTGGCATTTTGCTTCAGCTCGATGGGACGACCTGAGGATGTACTTTTCCGATTTCCCGTGGAATGATTACTGCTTCCAGAAGAGAGACCCCTCTGTGTGTGCCCAGTGCATCACAGAGGTGATTGTCTCTGGAATGGAGGCATACATTCCACGTTCTTTCTCTACTCCTCATGCTAAAAAGCCTTGGTTTAACCATGCTTGTTCTCGTGCTATTAATGATAAAGAGGCAGCTCACAAAAAGTTCCAGAGCTTTCGAACACCCGCTAACTTTGACCTTTACATTTCAGCCCGGAATCGTGCCAAATCTATTCTCCGACTTACCAAAACTTCTTTTATCAATAGAAAATGTCAACATCTTGCTTCTTCTAATTCTTCCCGTGACTTCTGGCATCTAGCAAAAAATATCTCCTCCAATTTCACTTCTTCCTCTTTCACTCCTCTCTCCTCAACCCTGACGGCAGCACTGCCGCCTCATCTGTCTCTAAGGCTGAACTCTTCGCTCAAACTTTCTGTAAGAACTCCACCCTGGACGACTCTGGGCATATTGCTCCTACTCATCCCCCCTCTGACTCCTTTATGCCTGTTATTAAAATTCTTCCAAATGATGTTTTCTATCCCCTCTCTGGCCTCAACTCTCAGAAGGCTTATGGACCTGATGGAGTGCCTCCTATTGTCCTTAAAAACTGTGCTTCCGTGCTGACACCCTGCCTGGTCAAACTCTTTCGCCTCTGCCTGTCAACATCTACCTTTCCTTCTTGCTGGAAGTATGCCTTTGTACAGCCTGTGCCTCAGAAGGGTGACCGTTCCAATCCCTCAAACTACCGCCCTATAGCTTTACTTTCCTGTCTATCTAAAGCTTTTGAATCAATCCTTAACCGGAAGATTCAAAAGCACCTTTCCATTTCTAACCTTCTATCTGATCGCCAGTATGGGTTCCCCAAGGGGCGTTCTACTGGTGATCTCCTAGCCTTCCTAACTGACTCTTGGTCATCCTCTCTTAGCCGTTTCGGTGAAACCTTTGCTATTGCGCTGGACATATCAAAAGCTTTTGATAGGGTCTGGCACAAGTCTTTGCTTTCCAAACTACCCTCCTACGGTTTCTATCCTTCTCTCTGTACCCCTATCTCCAGTTTCCTTTCTGACCGTTCTATATCTGCTATGGTGGACGGTCACTGTTCTTCCCCTAAACCTATTAGCAGTGGTGTCCCACAGGGTTCTGTCCTATCTCCCACTCTCTTTCTGTTGTTCATTGATGATCTTCTTTCCAAAATGAACTGTAATATCCATTCTTACGCCAATGACTCCACTCTGCATTACTCAACTTCTTTTAATAGAAGACCCACTCCACAGGAACTTAACGATTCAAGGCTGGAGGCAACAGAACGCTTACCCTCAGACCTTACTATTATTTCCGATTGGGGCAAGAGGAACCTGGTGTCCTTCAATGCCTCAAAAAACACAGTTTCTCCACCTATCCACTCGACACAATCTTCCAAACAACTATCCCCTATTCTTCGACAACACTCAGCTATCACCTTCTTCAACAATAAACATTCTCGGTCTATCCTTAACTCAAAATCTCAACTGGAAACTTCATATCTCATCTCTTACTAAATCAGCTTCCTCAAGGCTCTGGCTGCTGACCCACCAGCAAACGTCTCATTCTGGAAAACTTGCTGTAGTGACACTGATGTGGACAAGTTATCTTGTTGCGCCAGAAATTTACAAAACACCGCCGCGGTGGAAGGCCGCCGCGACGTGCGGGTGAATCACCCAAGGAAAGGGACGCCGAAAGCCGCGGCACCGTCACGGGGCACCGGGGACGTGGTGGAGCTGAGGAAGGAGTTATGTCCGCAGCGAAAGCCACTTACCACCACGGCCAAGG
>NW_026112371.1:10000-80000 GCF_024679095.1 Eriocheir sinensis | reverse complement strand
CTTATTAAAGCCCTTCATCCATTTATAAACCTCGATCATGTCTCCACGCACCCTTCGCCTTTCTAGAGAATGCAAGTTTAACTGTTTGAGTCTTTCCTCGTATAGCAAGTTTCTCAACCCCTGAATCATCTTAGTCATCCTCCTCTGCACCGATTCTAACATTTTGATATCCATTCTATAGTAAGGTGACCAGAACTGAACCGCATAGTCAAGATGAGGTCTAACTAATGCTAAATATAGTTTGAGGAAGACTTCGGGGCTTCTGTTGCTTACGCTCTTTGAAATAAATCCCAGTACCCTATTAGCTCGATTTCTAGCTTGAATGCATTGTGCCCTTCGACGGAGATCAGAGCTCACTAAGACCCCTAAATCCTTCTCGCACCCAGACCTGCTTATGAGAGTGTCATTTAAGCAATAGTTATGTGAGGGGTTGTTCCTACCTACACTCAGAATACTGCACTTTCCTACATTGAACTCCATCTGCCATATATCCGCCCAGTCATACAATCTGTTGAGTTCACCTTGGAGAATACTAGCGTCCTGATCCGACTCAATTACTCTACCGATCTTGGTATCATCTGCAAATTTACTAACATCACTACTAATTCCTGTATCTAAGTCATTGATATAAATAATAAACAAAAGTGGACCTAATACCGAACCTTGTGGGACCTCACTCGTAACACATCCCCAGTCAGATCTTTTACCATTGATTTGCACTCTTTGCTTCCTATTGCTAAGCCACGCCTTGACCCAGTTCAAAACTTTACCCTCTACTCCGTGAGCCTGTAATTTAAGCAACAGTCGATGGTGAGGAACTTTGTCAAACGCTTTACTAAAATCGAGATAGATTACATCATAATTTTCATCTCTGTCAACCGCCTCAAATACTTTATTGTAGAAGGACAAGAGATTGGTGAGGCATGACCTACCTTATGTGAACCCATGCTGCGAGTCGTGAATTAAGCTATGTTTCTCTAAATGCTCCCGAATGTTCCTGGCTATCATGGACTCCAGCATCTTGCCTATAACCGATGTTAAGCTAATTGGGCGATAGTTTGAAGCAACCGACCTGTCCCCCTTTTTAAAAATCGGCGTCACATTAGCTACTTTCCATAGGCTCGGCACATAGCCAGTATTTACCGACATCTTAAAGATGTCGGTTAGTGGGTCACTGAGTACATCACCTAATTCCTTTAATACCCTCGGAAATATCCCGTCAGGACCTGGCGACTTGTTCTTCTTAAGCTTATCTATCTCATCCTGAACTACTTGCCTGGTAATGATTATATCCCTCAATTTATCGCCATCCCCGCCCTCGTACACCTGAACTCTTTCCGGTATAGTCGTTCGATCCTCCTGTGTGAATACTGAAACGAAGTAGTCGTTCAACAATGTGCTCATATTTTCGTAATTTTCTACTAGCTCCCCTGTGTTTGTTTTCAGTGGTCCAATTTTCTCCCGTGTTTTTGTTCTATACACCTGAAAGAAGCCCTTAGGATTACTTTTCGCCTCATTTGCTACTTTGATCTCATAGTTCCTTTTTGCTATCCTGGTGTTTTTTTAACTAATCTAGATAGTTAATCTATCGGGAGGAGAGGTGTCCTGATACCCTCCTCTTGAAAGAGTTCAAGTCGTAGGCAGGAGGAAATACAGATGAAGGAAAATTGTTCCAGAGTTTACTAGCGAGAGAGATGAAAGAGTGAAGATGCTCGTTAAATCCTGCGTAAAGGATTTGGACAGTAAAGGGATGAGCTTGAGTAGAAAGTCGTGTGTGGCGGGGCGGCGGGAGGGGGGGAGGCATGGAGTTAGCAAGTTCGGAAGAGCAGTCAGCATGAAAATATCGATAGAAGATAGAAAGAGAGGCAGCATGGCGGCGAAATTTAAGAGGTAGAAGACTATTAGTATGAGGAGGAGAGCTGATGAGACGAAGACCCCCCCACACATGAGATGCATACTCCATATGAGGGCGGACAAGGCCCTGTAAATGGATAGCAACTGTGCGGGGGAGAAGAACTGGCAGAGACGGTACAGAACGCCCAGCCTCGATAAAGCTGATTTAGTAAGAGAAGAGATATGAAGTTTCCAGTTGAGATTTTGAGTTAAGGATAGACCGAGGATGTTCAGTGTTGAAGAAGGTGATAGCTGAGTGTTGTCAAAGATTAGGGGATAGTTGTTTGGAAGATTGTGTCGAGTGGATAGGTGGAGAAACTGTGTTTTTGAGGCACTGAAGGACACCAAGTTCTTCTTGCCCCAATCGGAAATAATAGTAAGGTCTGAGGCTAAGCGTTCTGTAGCCTCCAGCCTGGAATAGTTTAGTTCCTGTTGGGTGGGTCTTCTATTAAAAGAAGTTGAATAATGCAGAGTAGAGTCATCGGCGTAAGAATGGATAGGACAGTTTGTTTTGGAAAGAAGATCATCAATGAACAACAGAAAGAGAGTGGGAGATAGGACAGAACCCTGCGGAACACCACTATTAATAGGTTTAGGGGAAGAACAGTGACCGTCTACCACAGCAGAAAAAGAACGGTCAGAGAGGAAACTGGATATAATGGTACAGAGAGAAGGATAGAAACCGTAGGAGGGTAGTTTGGAGAGCAAATATTTGTGCCAGAGCCTATCAAAGGCTTTAGTTATGTCCAGCGCAATAGCAAACGTTTCACGGAAACAGCTAAGAGAGGATGACCAAGAATCAGTTAGGAAGGCAAGATCACCAGTAGAACGCCCCTTGCGGAACCCATACTGGCGATCAGATAGAAGGTCACAAGTGGAAAGATGCTCTTGAATCTTCCGGTTAAGGATAGATTCAAAAGCTTTAGATAGACAAGAAAGCAAAGCTATAGGACGGTAGTTTGAGGGATTGGAACGGTCACCCTTCTTAGGCACAGGCTGTATGAAGGCATACTTCCAGCAGGAAGGAAAGGTAGATGTTGACAGGCAGAGGCGAAAGAGATTGACCAGGCAGGGTGACAGCACGGAGGCACAGTTTTATGGACAATAGGAGGCACTCCATCAGGTCCATAAGCCTTCTGAGGATTGAGGCCATAGAGGGCATAGGAAACATCACTCTTAAGAATCTTAATAACAGGCATAAAGGAGTCAGAGGGTGGATGAGTATGAGGTACTAATATGCCCAGAATCGTCTAAAGTGGAGTTTTTAGAGAAAGTTTGAGCTAAGAGTTCAGCCTTAGAGATAGATGAGACAGCGGTGTTCCCGTCAGGACTAAGGAGAGGAGGGAAAGATGAAGAAGTGAACTTGGAGATGTTTTTGGCTAGATGCCAGAAGTGACGGGAAGAATTAGAAAAAGGAATGCTTATGAGAACGTTCAAGTAAGGGGAAGAGATGCAAATTGTAATGGGTGAGTCTGTGGTAAAGAAAAAAAAAATCTTATTACAACACTTAAGAATATAAAATTAGGAATGAATGAACTGTGGAAAATGCGATAATTCCAACATATAAGTTAGGGAAAGAATAGTTAGCAAAGGGAGCTACTGGCAAGAAAATAATGCTGGGAAAGGTTGTAGCTGTGGTGATGGAAATAAACAGCCTATTTCAGTGTCCGAGATGGGAAAAATAAATAATTCATCATCCCTATCACAACCACTGCCACATTCTTCAGTAAACACCCCTCGGCTATCCTCACCATCTTCCTTTCAGCACCCTCACCACTACTGCACTACTCACCCAACATCTATTCTAAACGAACATCACCATCACCCTCATTTCACACCATCCATCTCCACTCACCACACTCATCCCTAGAGGCACTTTTCGCACACTGACTCCACCACCATCACCATTCACCATCAAAATTCATCCCCATTCTCTTCCTCCTCCTCCTCCATCAACTTTACCAAGCCTAACACAAAGCTAGACAGATGGAAAAGAGAAAAATTGATGGCGGCAGTCAACTCGGTCGAGAGACGGATTAAAAGATCAAATAAAATAAAACAATAAAAACTCCCCGCCGACGCAGTGGTCCGATATAAACACAATTAGAATGAAAAAAGTATAATGCTCGTGTTTAATACAAGCGTTGTAAAAAAAGTGTTTAGTCTCTTAATTCTCTCCCTCTCCCTCCTCTTCCTCCTGCGCCTCGTTATGTCAGGCAGGTGTGTGTGCTGAGGGGAAGGCGGCAATCTTTCTATACTCTTACTTTCTCCTCTTGGTATCCTCTTCCTCTTACTTCATTTTCATCTTATTTCCTTTCCTTCTACTTTCCTTTTCTTCCTTTTCCTCTTACTGTCCGTTCCCTTTTACATTATTTTCCTCATACTTTCTTTTCCACTAAATTTCCATTTTCTCTTACTTCCTCCCCCTCTTACTTTCTTTCCCCTGTTAGTCCTTTTCCTCCTGTTTCCTTTTTCCTCTTATTTTCCTTTCCCTCTTACTACATTCATCATCTTTTTCCATATTTTTCTTTACTGTTTGTTCCTCTTCACGTTTTCTTCACTATCTCTCTTCCATCTGTCTTCTTTCCCTCTTCCTTCCTCGTCCGCATCCTCCCCGCGCCTCCTCGCCGCCTCTCAGCCTCCACACCTCCTCTGTAATGGCCTGAGCACGAGGCGACCCAAGGGATCCTCGGCTCCTCTTTTATCTCAACTACTTCATCTTTCGTTTTAGCTTTTTCTCTCCCCTCATTTTCTTTCTTTCCTTTCATCTACCGGTTTCTGTAATAACTGAAGACAACCAGCTTTGTTATCTTTTTTTACGGATTCTTTCTTTTCGTGTTAGGCGACACCTTCTACTATTCCTTTCCTCTAATCCTTTCTCATTTAGTATATTTTCCACAAGGTCTCCATATGTTTTATTTGTATCTGTAGTAATGAGAGACAGCCAAGAATATTTGTTATTTATCTTCTTCCAGTTCAAGGGTATTTTTTATCTTTTTTCATCCCTTCTCTTTCACTTTTTTTTAGTATATAATCTATTTTCAGATTTCTTTCTCCTTTTACTCGCTTCTTCAGTCACCAAAAAGTCACTCCTTGTTTTCTACGGTATTATTTTTAAATCCATTAATTTCCCAGTCTTCAACCTATTATTCTATCGCTTTTCCAGACCCCTAATTATATCCTTTCAATTAATTTATATTACGTTTCTTCTCCATTTACAAGGGATACATAAGGGAAGTTAACTTCTCTCTTCACCAAAACCCTCATATGATTTCCTCTCTGACTGTGGAGGTAAATACTTACGTTCTCATATTTTCACCACATGGATTTCTTACCATGAATACTAACCTCAAAATATGAACGTAACTTCCTAAGAGTTTTAGCTCAGAACTAAAAATACGTTGATCGGTAAATACACAAAGAAACATGAAACATCAGACGAACGCACACGATACATATACTGAAGTACACATGACACTGATAACAAGACGTACATAAAATAGATTAATAAAACGTTGTAAATAGACAAAAGGTAGGTAAAGTTGGGGGCATACGCTGTAGCAGCGCGTGGCCTCGGTGCTCATCTCCGTAACATTGGCCTTTTAGCCTGTGGTGGGAGGGAGCCCATTACCCCGGGACACAGGGCCAGTGTGACATCCGGGTTACCACATTTTACCTTCCCCAGGTTTCCCCAGGAACCCATTTATCGACCAGCCCGAAAGGGAGGATGAACTGCTGGGTGAGCTGCACGCCGATTGCCCGGGCCGGGATTCGAACCCGGGCCCGCGGAGTAGAAGCCAGGCACGTTAACCACTAGACCACGGAGGCGTATAATAGACAAAATAGACAAAGATATGCATATTATATAATTAAATGAAATACATACATGTAACAGAAAATATCATTTTATAGAAGATATACCGAAATAACATGCAAAAGACAAACATACACATAACATACAAAGATAAAACACATTCCTACAGATGAAGAAAAAAAAACCGGGCAGATACTTGGCTAAACACACAAGTAAAGCAACAGGTAAACAGGTTAACTATCAGCAGAGGAGGATGAAAACCCAGCAAAAGGCGAGCAAGGAGGAAGAGAAGGGAAAAGGAAGGGGTGAAGAGAGGGGAAAGGGAGAGGGTAAAAGGGAAAAGGTGGGGAAAAGGAGGGAGCGGGGAAAGCAGGTAGGAAGCGGAGAAAAAAAGGAAGGAAGGAAAGGACCAATGGGAGGAAGAAGGGTGAGAACGCAGTTTTGAAATAAGCCTAACGTGAGGAACTTTATCAAACGCTTCGGGCGTCCCAACATGTATAAACATCGTTGAAAAAGGTTAATAGGTTGGTAAGGCAAGACCGATTACTACGAAATCCATGCTTACTATCAGTTATCAAATCATTTGTTTCAAGGAAAGTGATCATTTTATCCCTGATTATTTTTTCGAATAGTTTAATTAGGACAGACGTAAGGCTGATGGGACGATAATTACTGGCTTGTTTTTTTATCTCCTTTTTTAAAGATCGGGGAGGAGGAGGAGGAGGAAACATGGGAACATGGAAATGCAGGCAACATAAAGCCTATTAGCTCATTACGAGGTCGCCCGCTTTGGTGATTTAATCTGCTCGACAGCCACTTGGGGCTTGAGGAGCAGATGAAAGCACATCGATGTTGAGGAGCAGATGAAAGCACCTCGATGTTGAGGAGCAGATGAAAGCACCTCGATGTTGAGGAGCAAATGAAAGCACCTCGATATTGAGTTTATTCCCGACGCAGCGAAATGACGGTCGATTATATATTTGAAGGAGTTGATGGTATTTGCATTAACTACTTCTGAGGGAAGATTGTTCCAGTGGCGGATGACTCGGTTTGAATAGAAACTCCTTTCAGTGTCTGTGATACATCGACTCGACTGAATGGGTAAACCGTTATTTCTAGTTCTTGAGTTGGTTTGCAGTTCAAAGAATTTGGAGTAATCGACATTATTTATTTTTTTCAAGTACTTGAAGACTTGAATCTTATCCCCTCTTAGGCGTCTTTTCTTCAATGTAAAGAGATTGAGTCGCTTGAGTCCTTCCTCGTACGGTTGGGCCATTAAGGTTGGAATCATTTTCGTGGCGCGTCGTTGAATCCTTTCCAGTAAATCAATGCCTTACAGTAATTAGGAGGACAGAACTGTACTGCATACTCGAGGTGCGGTCTTACCATGGAATTATACAAGGATAGCATCACGTCTGGCGTTTTACACTCGAAGCTCCTCGCTATGAACCCGAGCATAGTGTTGGCTTTGTTGTATGCTTTTTTACAGTGATTCGCGTGTTTCAGGTCACTGTTGATAGTGACTCCAAGATCTTTTTCCTCCTGCATCGCCTGCAGAGGTTTCCCATTCATGATGTAAGTGTGGTTATTATTTCTGGACCCAATGTGCATGACTTTGCATTTGTCAACATTAAAGGACATTTGCCATTTTTCCGACCATTCGATAGTGTGATTGAGGTCTTTCTAAATGATTTCGCAGTCGGTCTTTGTGAGGGCCTTTCCACCCACCTTGGTGTCATCAGCAAATCTCGATGTTGTGCATTTCAGTCCTGATTCGAGGTCATTGATATATATATATATATATATATATATATATATATATATATATATATATATATATATATATATATATATATATATATATATATATATATATATATATATATCTATGATAAAGAGAAAGTGGGCCCACACTGACCCGTGAGGCACTCCACTAGTGACTGGAAGCCAATCGGAAGGCTGTCCGTTGAGTAGTACTCGTTGTTTTCTGGTGAGCCAATCTCTTATCCACGCGATCAGATTGGCTCCAATGCCTGCCGAGTGCAGTTTCTTAAAGAGTCCTCGTGCGGTACCTTGTCGAAGGCTTTCTGAAGGTCCAGGTATATAACATCACTGGGGATGTGGGCATCCCAGTTCTTATATATACCTTGGAAGAAGTCTAATAAATTCGTTAGGCAGGAGCGCTTGTTTCTGAAGCCATGCTGGGTGTCGGAGATTACATTATTGTCTTCTAGAAACTTAACAAGTTTGTCTCTAATAATCTTTTCAAGTATTTTTCCTGCCACTGATGTCAAACTTTTGGGCCTGTAGTTTAATGCAACGCTTTTGTCTCCTATTTGATAAACGGTGTTACGTTTGCAATCTTACAGTCTTCCGGGACCTTGTTCAATTGAACTGATCGGTTGAATAAATTAGTGAGTGGCTGAAGTATTTGTTGTTTAAGCTCTTTTAATAACCGTGGGGACATAATGTCGGGTCCCGGTGACTTGTTCGTGTCGAGTTTGTCCAAATACTTTTTCACTTCTTGGTCGAATATTGAGTCAATTTTCAGGGGCGTGATCCCTCTTAGGCGGGTCAGGGCCCTCGGGAATGGTTTTGATGTCCTCGACTGTGAATACGGAAACGAAGTTACTGTTGAGGATTCTGGCCATCTGTTTACTGTCCTGATTTACAGATCCAGTCTCGTCTGTCAGGGGACCATTATTGGATTTTACTTTCTTTTTCGATCTGATGTATGTGAAGAATTTTTTGGAGTTGGTCTTCATGTCGCGCGCTATTTGTTTTTCATAGCTGCGTTTACTACTCCGAATAAGGGTGCGACAAGCTCTGAGGCTGGTGTTGTACTGTGTACGGGCTTCGGCTGTGTCACTCTCTTTCATTAGGTTATAATTCCATTTTTTTTAAGATTATTGCCCTTTTTATTTCTCTGGTCATCCACGGTGGATCTACGGCACCATTTACTCGCCTGGGTTTCGTAGGCACTGTAGCCTTCTCTACCCCCAAAAGCTTATCTTCGAAGTCGTTCCACACGTTATCGATTGTATTGTCGGTGAGGTTAAGTTAGTCCCAGGTTGCAGGGGGAAGCAGCTCACGGGCTAGGTAGAAATTTGCTTTTTTGTAGTTTGGTATCACTGACGGATTGCCTACGAGTTTGAGACTTATGTTGACATTAAAACGGATTAAGTGGTGATCGCAACAATTAATTTTCTCACCAACTTCACAGTCGCGAATGAGGTCGGGGTCACTTACTAGTACCAGATCCAGCAGATTGTTTTCTCTTGTCGGTTGAGTTACAACTTGAGTGAGGAGCGAATCCTCCACCATTTCTATAACCTGTTACCCTCTTGATCTCCAGTCAATTGTCCCAAGTCAATGTTAGGGCAATTAAAGTCCCCGATTATTATTGCTTCTTTGCTTTGTGTTAGAGAGTGAAGCTCTTCGTACAGGGCAGTGTCGTCGGCAGCCTGTTTTTTTGAGGGCCTGTATACGGTCGCAAGTGTTAATTTCTAATTATTCGCGGTTATTTCCACATAAACGGAGGAGGATGAGGAGGAGAAAAAGAATCAGAGAAAAAGATGGAATTGAAATGAAAAGTGAGAGGAGGGAAGAGTAAAACAAAGTAGAAAAGAGGAAAGAATGCAAGAAAAAGGAGAAAGAGGAAACTTGTGAGACTGCATAGTTTCCTAGTTGGTAATTATTAAGATATGAAAAGAGAAAACAGAAAATGAGGAAAAAAGGGAAGAGTTAATCTCTCTCTCTCTCTCTCTCTCTCTCTCTCTCTCTCTCTCTCTCTCTCTCTCTCTCTCTCTCTCTCTCATCTGATACTCTTCCTCCAATCTGCAGACTTTTTTCCCTTCCTCTTATCTCTCGTCTCTCCTTCCTCTCAATATCCTTCATCCTGCTCTCAAACTAACTGCCCTCTCAAACTCTCTCCTCCTCCTAGGGTCTTAAAAGAAATCAAACATCAAATTTGTAAACCGCTCTCCATCATATTCAATAAATCTTTAACAGCTGCAAAAGTTCCGTCGGATTGAAACTTGAAAATGTCACAAAAATTTTCAAAAATGGTTACAATTCTCATACATTAAACTATCGACCAATTAGCCTGACATCTATTGTTTGTAAGTTAATGGAGACTATCATTCGCGACAATATGGTGAAATTCTTCGAAGAAAATAATATAATAAATAATTCGCAACATGGCTTCCGTAGTAAACGTTCGTGTTTGACTAACTTACTTGATTTTTTTCATTATATTTTTGAGGTGTTCGATGAAAGCAGATCAGTAGATATATATCTGGATTTTCAAAAGGCATTTGATAAGGTCCCCCACCAACGATTGCTCAGCAAACTATTGGCGCACGGTATCTCGGGTAACATTCACAATTGGGTTGAGGACTGGCTCTCTGAGCGGAAACAGAGAGTAGTTCTAAACGGTGTTACATCTAACTGGCTCGATGTCAGAAGCGGCGTACCTCAAGGATCAGTGCTTGGCCCCATGCTCTTCTTAACTAATGTTAATGATATCGATGATGGGCTCACTTGCAAAGTATCAAAATTTGCTGATGACACAAAAATTGCTAGTAAAGTAACTGCGATACTCGACGAAGAAGCTTTACAATCAGATATAGATCGACTTGCACGTTGGGCCAATCAATGGCAAATGAAATTTAACGTTGAGAAATGTAAAGTGTTGCACATCGAAAAAAATAACAATCGCGTTCGGTACGTAATGAATGGCCAACAACTTTCTGCAGTAAGTAAAGAAAAGGATCTTGGAATCACTATATCAAGCGATTTAAAGCCCGGTCAGCATTGTTCAGAGGTAGTTAAAACTACAAACAAATTGTTTGGCTTCATCAGACGAGTCTTTAATAATAAATCGGAAAAAGTGATATTAAAACTGTATAATTCGTTGGTTCGACCCCGTCTAGAGTACTGTGTACAGTTTTGGTCTCCCTACTACAGAAAAGACATAGAAAAGTTGGAACGGGTCCAACGAAGAGTAACAAAGATGATTCCTAGGTTGAGAAAATTTGTCATATGAACAAAGACTTAAAGAAGTAAATTTATTCAGCCTATCAAAACGATGAATGCGAGGCGATCTAATAGAAGTGTTTAAAATGTTCAAAGGGTTCAGTGATATTAATGCGGAAGATTACTTTACAATTGATCGATCAAATAGAACAAGAAGAAATCACAATTTGAAGATAAGTGGTAAAAGATTCTCGTCGCACGAAGCTAAACACTTCTTCTTCAATCGAGTTGTTAATGTTTGGAACTCTCTACCTTGTGATGTCGTTGATAGTACAACAGTTACGCCCTTCAAGAATAGATTAGACAAGTGCTTTGAATCCAACCAGCAACTAAGATATTACTCATTGTCGTAATAACGTTAAGTTCTTTCGAATACTGGTGTCCTTGTCCGCTTTTATCGCCCGGTTAGTGGTAGCAGTAATGGTAGTTCTTTCCTCTTTCCTACATAAATTCCATGCAGTTTTTCCATGCTGCAAGGTTCTTTTTCCTTTCCTGCCAGCTTTGGCTGGAGGGATGGGGGGGTGGGGAGGAGCCTTCGCCTTTGCTGTCCTTCATCTTCCACCTTTGATTAGATAGTTAGTTTAGCTTGTCACAAACAACCTCGTAAGGACCAGCAGGTCTGCTGTTGTTTGTTTTTCCTTTGTGTTCTTTTGTGTTCCTCCTCCTCCTCCTCCTCCTCCTCCTCCTCTTCCTCTTCCTTTCTCCCCTTCTTCCTCCTTCTATTCATTCCGTTACAAAATGTTCTTCCTTGTTTGTTTATCTATCTATCCTCTTTTCCTCCCTTCCTTAATCTTCTCTCATTTCTCTCATCCTCCCTTCTCCTTCTTCCTAACTCTATCTTTTACATCTCTTTTTTATATATATATTTTTTTTGTTTTCTCTCCTTCATCAGTTCCTCTCACTTCTCCCTCTTTATCCTGTAGCACAAATCATTACATCTCGTTTCTTCTTCCTTTCCTCATTTCCTCTTTGCTTCTCCCTCCTATCCTCTCTCTTAACTCTTCCTCCTCTTTTTCTTTCTCACGTCTTCCCTTTCTCCCTCCTCATATATTCGTAATCTTTCAACTTTCCTCCTAACTCTCTATTCTTCTCTCCTTCCCTTCTTTGCTTTTCCCTCCGCTTCTATCTCTTACTAGCTCCTCTTCCTCCTCCCCCCTCCCCCCCCATACTTTGCACCTCCCTTTTTCATCCCTTTTCATACCACACCTTTTCCGCCTTTCACCAGCTTGCGCCCACCTTCCTTTTACCTCCTTCCTCTTCCTTCTCTTCTTTCACCCTTCCCACTCTCTCACCTCCGCTTCCTTGCTACTTATTACCTACTTCATTTCCTCTTGCTCTGATTCTTCCCTCCCTCTCTACTTTCCCTTCTCCTTTCGTCTCTCCATCCTTTCCTCCATGTATTTGCTCCATCCTTCTCTTTCTCTATTTCCGCCTTTTCCTCATATATCCTTTTCTCTCCTGAGTTTTCTTCCCTCCTTCCCTCGCTACCTTCTCATCTTTACTTTTCTTTCTTTCTTTCTCTTTGACCTTCATTCTTCACTCTTTCCCTTCTACCATTCCCCCCCTCTCTCTCTCCTTCCCTCCTCTCTATAGTTATTTCATCATACCTCCTTTTCTTCCTAACCTTTACTCCCTAGTCCCTCCCTAGCTACCTTCACACAACTGTACACTGATCCAGAGGTCCTGTTGAGGACCTCTGGATCAGTGTACAGAGCAGAAAACTACCCTCAGTAATAATTGGTTGCGTCTACCGACACCCCAAAGCTCCTCCGGAAACCTTTGACTATATACACGAGACCCTGAGAAACATGTGCCTGAAAAACAAAGGTTTTTATATGCTCGGTGATCTAAATGATGATTTGCTATCCTACGGAAATAAATTAAGTACCATAATAAGCATAAACAAATCACACCAGATTATTGACAGACCTACTCGTGTCACCCCTCAGTCAGCCACATTTCTAGACGTCATTATCACTAACAAACAGGACACAATTATACACAAAGACGTAATACCTAACACTATAGCCGACCATGGCCTTATAACGGCAACGTTTAACATCACCAAACCTAAGCGCAAGCGAGAAATGAGAACGTTTCGTCATCTTGGGGCTTACAGTAAAGACCTGCTCTGTGATGCCTTACTAGGCGCTGCTCCCGCCATAAATGAAATTATCTTCACGGACAACGTAGACATACAGGTAAACACCCTCACGTCTGTACTATCAAATTGCTTGGAGCAATACACTCCTTTTGTCACAAAAGAAATCAACAAGCCTTTTGCCCCCTGGATTAACGACGAAATTCGCTCAGCAATGTCAACACGCAACACCCTCCAAGCGCGCCTAAAGCAAAATCGAAATGATGCTGAATTACTAGAGCAATATAAACACCATCGAAATAGAGTAAAGTCACTACTGCGAAATGCTGAACAATCCTACTACCGACAAAACTGTGGACATGAACACAGTCATATTAACTATCAAACACCTAAAGAACACTAACTCCGCCGGTCCAGATGGGATTGCACTTCAGTACATCAAAGATTCACTACCAGTTACGATCACATCCATCACTACTATCATCAACACGTCGATTGTTACAGGAAAATTCCCTACCATGTGGAAACACGCGACCGTCATACCTATCTATAAAAACGGAGACAGGGACGACGTAAACAATTATCGCCCAATATCACTGTTACCTATTCTCTCAAAAATATTAGAGAAAATTGTAGCCCAACAGATGACTACCTTCCTAGAGTCCAAGAAACTTCTCTCTAACAATCAACACGGCTTCAGACCTAAACTTTCAACCGAGACCGCCCTAACTACAGTTACAAATAAACTATACAGAAATATGGATGAAAAGAAATTATCCCTTATAACGTTGTGCGACCTATCAAAAGCCTTCGATAGCGTAAAACACGAAATCCTCATAAATAAACTACTCAAGGTTAACATAGACTCTTTTTGGTTCCATGACTATTTAAATGACAGAAGTCAAAAAGTTAAAGTGAATAACACCACGTCTGCGACTGCACCGATAAAAGACGGAGATCGTCGAGGCTCAATATTAGGACCAATTCTCTTCGTCATTTTTGTCAACGACCTTGCTGAAGCAATACATGGATGCGAGATAGTCCAGTACGTAGACGACACGCAGCTCGTGAACACTAGTACTATTGATGCACTGCCTGACCTCATCACGGCGGCACAAACGACCTTCTCACTGGCCAGGGAATACTTTAATAAAAACGGCCTGTTACTGAACACTAACAAAACCCAGTGTATCTTTATTGGGACCAGGTCAGTTATCAAACAAATTCCCCAAAACACCACTCTCCTTTTTGACAACACTCCCATCACTCCCAGCAAACACATCAAAAACCTTGGCGTTTACATGGACTCCCACTTGACGTTTAACATACATATTAACGAAACCCACAAGAAGGTCATTGGTACTCTAATGTTCATAAACAGAATTAAAGATAAATTTGAGAATGTAACACGTAAAATAGCTATTGAATCACTTGCTCTAAGTATCCTTAATTATTGCCTACCAGTTTACGGCACTACAAATAGCACACTAATTAAGCGAGTACAAAAACTACAGAACTTTGCAGCAAAGATATGTATTGGGGGAGCGAGGAGGCGGGACCACGCCACCCCCTTCATAACACAATTGCACTGGCTTAAAATGAACAAGAAGATAATTTTTGATGTTGCTGTAACTGTATATAAGATAAAATGTAAAATGTATCCAGAGTGGTTCCTGCAGCTGCCAACCACAACTGAGGTGACACGGAGCAGGTACACAACAAGACACCGGGACAACCTACATGTTCCCCACACCAACACACACTGCGGGACACGTTCGCTCCTAGTACAAGTTCCCAGGCTATGGAACGCTCTTCCACACCATGTAACACTATCAAGTACCATACAAGTGTTCAGAAAAAGACTAAAACACTACTTGCTTGATAATGATATAAATATCAACTAGAGAGAGGAGATAGCATATTAGACTTAGTCCTAACCAATAATGGGAACTGGCTACGTGAGTTGGAGGTGGGCGGAGAGTTAGGAAATAGTGACCACAGAACGGTTCGTTTTAGCTTAGACTGGGCGGTAACCCGCGAACCAAACCCAGTGTTAGTGCCAGATTTCAGAAGAGCAAATTACGAGGGGCCTCGTAGACATCTTGAAGGGATAAACTGGGATAATCTAGGGATTCGTGAGGGCCAGAACTGCGGATTGGAGAGCCAGGAGAACCAGGAAGAAATGTCTTACAATAATTTAGTTAGAGTAATAGTAGAGGGGCAAGGACAGTATATACCACAGCGAACACTTAGAAAAGAAAACAATGATCCTAAGTGGATGACTCGTGGACTAAAACACGAGATTGGGTTAAAGAAGGGAATTTATCAGAAAATAAAGAATGGGGAAACACATCTCAGGGGCCGGTACGTCGAACTATCTAGATTAGTTAAGAAAAACACCAGGATAGCAAAAAGGAACTATGAGATCAAAGTAGCAAATGAGGCGAAAAGAAATCCTAAGGGCTTCTTTCAGATGTATAGAACAAAAACACGGGAGAAAATTGGACCGCTGAAAACAAACACAGGGAAGCTAGTAGAAAATTACGAAAATATGAGCACATTGTTGAACGACTACTTCCTTTCAGTATTCACACAGGAGGATCGAACGACTATACCGGAAAGAGTTCAGGTGTACGAGGGCGGGGATGGCGATAAATTGAGGGATATAATCATTACCAGGCAAGTAGTTCAGGATGAGATTGATAAGCTTAAGAAGAACAAGTCGCCAGGTCCTGACGGGATATCTCCGAGGGTATTAAAGGAATTAGGTTATGTACTCAGTGACCCATTAACCGACATCTTTAAGATGTCGGTAAATACTGGCTATGTGCCGAGCCTATGGAAAGTAGCTAATGTGACGCCGCTTTTTAAAAAGGGGGACAGGTCAGTTGCTTCAAACTATCGCCCAATTAGCTCAACATCGGTTATAGGCAAGATGCTGGAGTCCATAATAGCCAGGAACATTCGGGAGCATTTAGAGAAACATAGCTTAATTCACGACTCGCAGAATGGGTTCACAAAAGGTAGATCATGCCTCACCAATCTCTTGTCCTTCTACAATAAAGTATTTGAGGCGGTTGACAGAGATGAAAATTATGATGTAATCTATCTTGATTTTAGTAAAGCGTTTGACAAAGTTCCTCACCAACGACTGTTGCTTAAATTACAGGCTCACGGAGTAGAGGGTAAAGTTTTGAACTGGGTCAAGGCGTGGCTTAGCAATAGGAAGCAAAGAGTGCAAATCAATGGTAAAAGATCTGACTGGGGATGTGTTACGAGTGGGGTCCCACAAGGTTCGGTATTAGGTCCACTTTTGTTTATTATTTATATCAATGACTTAGATACAGGAATTAGTAGTGATGTTAGTAAATTTGCAGATGATACCAAGATCGGTAGAGTAATTGAGTCGGATCAGGACGCTAGTATTCTCCAAGGTGAACTCAACAGATTGTATGACTGGGCGGATAAATGGCAGATGGAGTTCAATGTAGGGAAGTGCAGTATTCTGAGTGTAGGTAGGAACAACCCCTCACATAACTATTGCTTAAATGACACTCTCATAAGCAGGTCTGGGTACGAGAGGGATTTAGGGGTCTTAGTGAGCTCTGATCTCCGTCCAAGGGCACAATGCATTCAAGGTAGAAATCGAGCTAATAGGGTACTGGGATTTATTTCAAGGAGCGTAAGCAACAGAAGCCCCGAAGTCTTCCTCAAACTATATTTAGCATTAGTTAGACCTCATCTTGACTATGCGGTTCAGTTCTGGTCACCTTACTATAGAATGGATATCAAAATGTTAGAATCGGTGCAGAGGGGGATGACTAAGATGATTCAGGGGTTGAGAAACTTGCCATACGAGGAAAGACTCAAGCAGTTAAACTTGCATTCTCTAGAAAGGCGAAGGGTACGTGGAGACATGATCGAGGTTTATAAATGCATGAAGGGCTTTAATAAGGGAGACATTCATAAGGTTTTGTTGGTAAGAGAGCCGGGTAGGACACGAAGTAATGGGTTTAAACTGGATAAATTCAGATTCAACAGGGACATAGGCAAAATTGGTTTACTAACAGGGTGGTGGATGAGTGGAATAGGCTTAGCAGTCATGTGGTGAGTGCCAATACAATTGTCACATTCAAAAACAGACTAGATAAATTCATGGACAGCGATATTAGGTGGGGTTAGATACACGGGAGCTTAGGGTCAAAGGAGCTGCCTTGTACAGGCCTACCGGCCTCTTGTAGACTCCTGCGTTCTTATGTTCTTAATTCTATCGAGACCACGCTCACACTATTCTGATATTGATTTATATAGCTTAGAAAACTTTTAGCTTAAGTCTTACTTTAAATTGTATGTTATTCAGTAATACTTGTAATGTATAGAAAAGCCATTTTTATGGAATAAAATGATTCTGATTCTGATTCTGATTCTGATTTCCTACACCTTCTCTCTCCTCCTCCACTCTTTCTCTCCTCCTTCCTTTCCTCCGAACCTCCATTGGCCTCTCCTCCACACTGGAGCTAAAACCCTTCAAGTAATATCCGACAAGCGGGAATTATTCAGAGAGAGAGAGAGAGAGAGAGAGAGAGAGAGAGAGAGAGAGAGAGAGAGAGAGAGAGAGAGAGAGAGAGAGAGAGAGAGAGAGAGAGAGAGAGAGAGAGAGAGAGAGAGAGAGAGAGAGAGAGAGAGAGAGATTTTAGACATTTTCTGTCTCCCAACCCAACACCTTTCTCCTGTCTCTGTCTCTCTCTCTCTCTCTCTCTCTCTCTCTCTCTCTCTCTCTCTCTCTTTCTCTCTCTCTCTCGTCATCGGAGGAAGAGAGACATAAAAACTATTCTTCCCAAGAGCAAATAACGGCCTGACTCGCTTCATCTTTTCCTCTTTTCGTCTTTTCCTTTTTTCCTCTTTTCCTCCTCGCCTGTCTTCATGTTCTGAGCTTCTGTATATGCATCTGCCTGCCTGTCAATGTCAATCTGCCCACCTGCCAATTTGTCCTTCTATTGGTCTATTTATACATGTTTCTATGTATGTATGAATGTGTTTATGCTTCTACGTTTTCTTTTTGGGGGGCTAAATGTATCTATCTACCTTTCTGTTTTATATCATTATGTTAATCACTTAACTATCTTAATTCTTCTCGTTATTGTTTTTTTTTTTCTTTTTTTTCTTTACTTCTCATATTCTTATTTTGACTGATTTTGTTTTAACACTCAATGTGTGCGTGTGTGTGTGTGTGTGTGTGTGTGTGTGTGTGTGTGTGTGTGTGTGTGTGTGTGTGTGTGTGTGTGTGTGTGTGTGTGTGTGTGTGTGTGTGTGTGTGTGTGTGTGTGTGTGTGTGTGTGTGTGTGTGCGTGCGTGTCTGTGTGTGTGTGTGTGTGTGTGTGTGTGTGTGTGTGTGTGTGTGTGTGTGCGGTGAACCTTAAGTGCTTCTCGGTAATGCAGGGGAAAGGGGAGGAGAAGAAAAGGGAAGGAAGGAAGAGGGAAGGAGAAGAGGGGAGGAGAGGTAATTAGGGTAAGGAAAAGCTAAATAAAGCAGAAGAGAATGGCATATCAAATAATGGCTGGATGGGTGATTGAATGGAGGAGGAGGAGGAGGAGGAGGAGGGAAGAATCAAAGAGGAGAGGAGTGTCATACGTCCCTCCGTCACCTGTGCACCTGCCTCTCTCCCCAGGTGTGTTGCTTCATGATGCACCTCTGTGTTGAACCAGTCAGCAGGGCGTGAGCAGGACAGTGATGACATACATACAATCACGGGGACTAATGACGAAGGTGAAACGTTTACATGTAAAGGTGAAGCCGATGACGCAATGTTATCCTGGTTGTTAAAATTTAGGACCGTCAAAAGAAATGGAAACTTGTAAATAATGGCGATAAAAATGACGCAAATATAGCAATGGTGTAAATAAAACGTGCTAATGGAGACAAAATTAACACGTGATAATAGCAAAAAATATAATTGTTTTTTTTACAGTAAAGGAAGCAGCTCAAAGGCAATAATAAAAAAAATCCCGTTAATCACTGCTATGGTAGTAAGACCAAAAAATTATTAAATATTGTAGTAGTGATAAAAACCTCGATATTGTAATGGCGAATTACACAAACAGGACGGCTGAGGGTTACAAGAGACAAAAATAAATATCAAAACAGCAAAAGCAGCAGCCATGTAGTTATAATAATAATAATAATAATAATAATAATAATAATAATAATAATAATAATGATCATTTTTATCAATGTTTAAGTTTTTTTTTAAAGTATTTGCTTTATTTTGCCATGCATTTGCTACCTTATTAGTTTATTTCCTAGGGTCAAGTGATAAGTTTAAGAATTGGACTTTAAAGTCAGCATATATTTTCTTAGCAAATGTTAAACATCTGTTAGATACTACTCATATGTGATATATGGTTTGATGCTGGTAATATGGGCTACCCTGCTAGGTGCTGATATGGGCTCCTGCCATCAGAAAGAAGACGAGTAACAGGGGTCGGAAGAGAGCTGGGGCGTGTCCCATAACAGGAAAACCTTACAAGAAATCACTAAATGAATCTTTAAAGAAGTCAAATATGGAGAAACCGAAGAAGAGTTTAGATATTTTATTCAAGGAAGAGCAGACCAAAGAAAAGGCTCCATTAAAGAGAAACAACCAAATTGGTAGGAAAGTATATACTAAAGCTTCAGACAGTGGGCCTGGTGCAGGTATTTTACAGGACGGTGACAGTGAGACAGTGGGGTAGAAATGCCTGGTGGGACACAAAAGCCAGGAGATGAAGGTGCTGCCTGCCTTTTCTGTGCAGGAACTTTTCTGATGATAAAAGAGGCGAGCTGAGGGTTCAGTGTATGATGTGTTCACTGTGGGCACACAATGAATGTGCAGGAGCTGAGATGGATGCATATGTGTGTTCCTGTTGTAAATAATTACAAGTTAAAAGCTTTTTTTTCAAACATTTTTTTTTCATATAACAAAATAATACAGGACTATTTATTACAATACTGAAAAGAATTAAGTTTTCTTTCATCTGTGATTACTTACGGCTGGGTATGAAAAAAAATATTAATTAAAGGTACCTGTGGCATTCAGTTTTTCCACCTTTAACCCGTTTATATACACCATTAAATATATTATATATAAGTAGCCCATATTTGCACCACCATTTAACGAACAGTGACTTTGAGTAATTAAATAAAAAAGTTATTTTACAGAAAACTGAAATGATTTATAAGGACGTTGCATGCTTAGCGTATAGTGAACATAACATATTTTGTATTGCGGATGTTAGTTTCTTTAACTGCTGTTAAAACTCAAATATATTTGGAGAAAAAAATGGTAGCTCATATTTGCACGATTTCCTCTAATAATAATAACAACAACAATAACTAAAACAGTAATAAGAGGAAGCAGTAACAACGTCATTACGCCGGACAACGAAACGTGTGACCTTTGACCTGCAACAGCCGACGTCACAGAGGTCAAAGAGACGCGGACCCCCCCCTACTCTCTCTCTAAGCAAAATTGTCACGTATCACAACAAGATATTATTTTGATTGTTATTATTACTATTAGTAATATTATTATCATTATTATTATTTTTATCATTATTACCATTAATAATATCATCATCATCATCATCATGACCCTACCAACCAACCAAGCTACATGCAGGCAATTAGTCAGTAAGTGTCAGTCAGTAAGCGAGTAAATCAGTCATTCAGTCTGTCAGTTCGTCAGTCAATTCATTTACCAGTTGGCAAATCATTTTGTCAGTCAGTTAATTAGTTGAGTGGGTATGAATCCAATTAATTAGCCAGTCAGTCAGTCAGTTAATTAGTTCATCGCCAGCATAATCAATCAATCAGTAAATAAGGTCGCAATCGCCATAGTCATTCAGTCAGTCAGTAAGATCGTCGCCGCCATGGAGTGACCGCCACGCCTCGACCTTCGTTGCTGCACGTCTTCCTGCCCCTTCACGTCCCTCTGGCCCTGATGAAGTCACTTGTCACTTCTAACAACCTCCTCCTCCTCCTCCTCCTCCTCCTCCTCCTCTAAAAACAATTCAACGAAGAGATGCATTACCGATATCGGCAGGAGTTATTTTTCGAACAGAGTCGTCCGCCACTGGAAGAGTCTTCCTGCTGGAGTGGTTAGTGCGGAAACAATCAACTCCTTTAAAAATCGCATTGACCGTCACTTTGCTGAGTCGGGATTGAACTAAACGTACCCAAGAGTACGTACAGGAGTGCTTCAATCCTTCCCGCAAGCCACTCCTGTGGCTTTTTTTATATTTTTTATTACAGCTAAGGAGACAGTTCAAGGGCATAAAGAAAAAAAAATAAAGGCCCGCTACTCACTGCTTCCGAACAGAGGTCAAAGGAGTGTCCAAAAACAGAGGTCAATTTCGGGAGGAGAGGTGTCCTGATACCCTCCTCTTGAAAGAGTTCAAGTCGTAGGCAGGAGGAAATACAGATGAAGGAAGATTGTTCCAGAGTTTACCAGCGTGAGGGATGAAAGAGTGAAGATGCTGGTTGACTCTTGCATAAGGGGTTAGGACAGTATAGGGATGAGCATGAGTAGAGAGTCGTGTGCAGCGGGGCCGCGGGAGGGGGGGAGGCATGCAGTTAGCAAGTTCAGAGGAGCAGTCACCATGAAAATATCGATAGAAGATAGAAAGAGAGGCAACATGGCGGCGGAATTTGAGAGGTAGAAGACTATCAGTATGAGGAGGAGAGCTGATGAGACGAAGAGCCTTTGACTCCACTCTGTCAAGGAGAGCTGTGTGAGTGGACTCCCCATACATGAGATGCATACTCCATACGAGGGCGGACAAAGCCCCTGTAAATGGACAGCAACTGTGCGGGGGAGAAGAACTGGCGGAGACGGAACAGAACGCCCAGCCTCGAGGAAGCTGATTTAGTAAGAGATAAGATATGAAGTTTCCAGTTGAGATTTTGAGTTAAGGATAGACCGAGGATGTTTAGTGTTGAGGAAGGTGATAGCTGAGTGTTGTCAAAGAATAGGGGATAGTTGTTTGGAAGATTGTGTTGAGTGGATAGGTGGAGTAACTGTGTTTTTGAGGCGTTGAAGGACACCAGGTTCCTCTTGCCCCAATCGGAAATAATAGTAAGGTCTGAGGCTAAGCGTTCTGTTGCCTCCAGTCTTGAGTCGTTAAATTCCTGTAGGGTGGATCTTCTATTAAAAGAAGTTGAGTAATGCAGAGTGGAATCATCGGCGTAGGAATGGATAGGACAGTTCGTTTTGGAAAGAAGATCATCAATGAACAACAGAAAGAGAGTGGGAGATAGGACAGAACCCTGTGGGACACCACTGTTAATAGGTTTAGGGGAAGAACAGTGACCGTCTACCACAGCAGAAATAGAACGGTCAGAAAGGAAACTAGAGATAAAGGTACAGAGAGAAGGATAGAAACCGTAGGAGGGTAGTTTGGAAAGCAAAGATTTGTGCCAGACCCTATCAAAAGCTTTTGATATGTCCAGCGCAATAGCAAAGGTTTCACCGAAACGGCTAAGAGAGGATAACCAAGAGTCAGTTAGGAAGGCAAGGAGATCACCAGTAGAACGCCCCTTGCGGAGCCCATACTGGCGATCAGATAGAAGGTCAGAAGTGGAAAGGTGCTTTTGAATCTTCCGGTTAAGGATTGACTCAAAAGCTTTAGATAGACAAGAAAGTAAAGCTATAGGACGGTAGTTTGAGGGATTGGAACGGTCAGCCTTCTTAGGCACAGGCTGTATGAAGGCATACTTCCAGTAGGAAGGAAAGGTAGATGTTGACAGGCAGAGGCGAAAGAGTTTGACCAGGCAGGGTGACGGATTGATTAAATCACTGAAAGCAGGCAGCCTCGCAATGAGGCAACAGGCTTTCTGCTACCTGCTCGTCCATGTTTCCATGTTTCCATGTTTCCTCCTCCTCCTCCTCCTCCATCTATACATCCTTCTCCTCCTCCTCCTCCTCCTCCACTCCTTCCGCTTTGCATGGTGTCTATCTCCTTCTCTGCTTGTTTCTCCCGCTTCTAAGTTCGCTCATCTTCCTCCTCCTCCATTTTCTCCTTCAGATTTGCTTGTTCCCAGTCGAATTTCTTGTAATCTCTTTCGCTGATCTCACACTTCCTCCTCCTCCTTTTCCCCCTCTTACCAAAATCCCAAATTCTATTACTACCGTTTCGTCTTTTTTTTCCTCGTTCTCTTTTTCTTCCATATTCCACTTATCCCTAACCACCAGTGCCCAACCAGTAACCATCCCATTACCATCAGTAGATCCCGTACCTTGAATCCACCTCATCCTTGTTTGCATATTTTTGGTGAACAGATTAAGGATATTTCTAGTTGGGAGTCACTCTTGATTATAAACTGACATTTGAGAAGCACTAACGTTCCATGTCTTCCACTATTGCACAGAAGACAGGCTTACTTCGTAAGTGCTTCAAAACATTTGCTTGTGACTCAACTGTAATCAAATCTTTTTATGCATTCATTTTGCCCCACTTTGAATATTGTGCTCCTGTTTGGATGTCTGCTGCCAGTTGCCATTTAAAGTTACTTGACAGAGCAATCAATTCAAATAAACTTATTTCTCCGGCACTTGTTCTTGATCTTGATCATCGGCGTCAAGTTGGTGTGTGTGTTATTTAAAGTTTTTAAGAATAATCGGCATCCCTTACATAATGCTTTGCCTGATCCTTTTACACCTGCCCGGGTCACGAGGTTTGCTCTTAGTCAAAATGAGCTTGCTTTTAATCCTACGAATTTTTATACGACACAATTCTCACGATGTTTTCTTCCGTTGTTGACAAATCTATGAAATCAGTTACCCAGTGGGATTGACCTTTCTGCAAACATTTCTACATCGAAGTCTCGTGTGAATCTCTTTTTAAAACAGTAATTTTATTTTTCCTTCTTTTTATCTCTGACTGGCCAATTTCTTAACTATCCGTTGCCTTTGCTTTTCTCCAGTACCTTTTGGTATTTTGTGTGGTTCAACTTGTTGTATCTGCACCCTGGAGGGAAGCTTTGGTAGCTTATCATTATAACAATAGAATAATGACCACACACACCTTATCACCCTCCTACACAGCTTCCTCCTCCTCCTCCTCCACTTCCCACCGCCTCCTTCAGAAGTAACAACACACTTCAACAGGGAACTGTGGGGCATCAGGCAATTTAATTTTCTCACACGCTTCTCGTAAGTTAAGAGGAGGGGAATATGATAATGAATATAGATAGTGTAGCGGTGAAGCAGACGACGTAAAGTGTGCCCCGGAGTCCACTAGAGTCACCCCTTCGAAACACATCTACCTCCTTATTCCGTTTTTTTTTTAATTCTGTTTTATTTCTCTCGTGAGTAAACAGAAGAAAGAAAAAGGTGTCTTGGATAGTACTCTTTATGTCATTTGTGATGGAGTGATACATAATTATCTCTCTCTCTCTCTCTCTCTCTCTCTCTCTCTCTCTCAGCACGGGCCCAATGAAACTGCATCCACACGTCATTTATCAACAACAATGAAAACGAACACCTCCCACGATCACTGCTCCTCTTCCCCTGTCCCTTCACCCCCTTCCTCCCAGCCTTCCATGTCTCCCTACTTTCTCACCCATTAATTCATTTTCCCATTCACCTCACCCATCCACACATTCCCACAAACCTAACCCCCTCACCCACTAACTAGTCATCCACCTCCGACTCACTTACATTCCCCACCCATTCTCCCGTCACCCGCTTCACACACACCCAAGTCATCCACCTTCCCACCCATCTGATACACTGTCACCCGTCTCGCTGCTGGGTGACCGCATGGCGAAAGGGTGCAGGAGAGGGAATTTTAAGACATGGGAGTGGTGGTGGGTTGGTGATGGTGGAGAAAGTTTAAGAATGAAAATAGGTGGTGATTGGGTGGTGGATAAATTGGAGGAATAAATGGAAGTAGTGGAGGAGGTGGAGGGAGAGGAGAATATGGTGGCTAGGTGGAAGGGAGGTGGTAGGGGAGGTGGTGGAAGAGATGGAGGTGGTGGTTGAGTGGCGGTGGAAGTGAAAGAAAAGAAGGAAGTGATGGAGGAGGTGGAGGAAGAGAAGGGTGTGTTGTTTGGGTGGCAGTGGAGGAAGAGGTGGAGCTGATGGATGCATTGTGACGGTGCTTGAAACAGCGGGGAAATGTTGCTAAAGTTTCGTTTTCTTTACCGATTGTTTAGTTTAGTTTCCCAGATATTCCTTTTGACGTGGTTGCTGATTTTCTCATGCCATCAACCTTTAAACACACACACACACACACACACACACACACACACACACACACACACACACACACACACACACACACACACACTCTTCAACACTTACGTACATGACGCGACGACTTGAAGACACACACAACCCACCTTTCTCCTGTAAAAGAAAAGAATAATACAACTAAAAAAATTTGGTGTAGAACTTTGACTAGTTAATATTGTCTCGCCAACACACACCTACTTTAATGTTGTACTTTTGTAATAATATGACATATTTGTGGAGTTTTTTGTTCATGGTTAAAAAACAAAACAAAGGGAGACAGAAAGACACAAAAAATCATAAAAAATCACAAATACACACAAAATGACAATTAATACATACACTCAGAAAACTAAAAGAAACAAAATTCTAGCTAAAAACAGTAAAGCACAGATCCACGAATATACAGCAAAGATGCAAACAGAAAACACACAATACCGATAGATAAACACACACACACACACACACACACACACACACACACACACACACACACACACACACACACACACACACACACCGCTCCGATAGCTCAGTGGTTAAAGCTCTGCCCGGCCAGGCTTCGCGGCTTGGCTGGGGGAGGTTTGAGCCCCGCTCACGCCAGGATTTTCCGCTGGTAAAGAGCGGTTACTGTCACCCCTTGTGCAAGGAGGATGGTGTGTGTGGTGTGTGAAGGTCTCAGCAGTACCCAGAAATCGACTATAATATAATGAGCCTTGCTCTAATCGGAAGGGTACCTGCTGGCGACGACGAGTCCAGCTAGTGATCAGGACGTCGGTGAATTACACACACACACACACACACACACACACACACACACACACACACACACACACACACACACACACACACACAAAAGAAAAACACTAGAGAAAGCATAAACTCGTCCCGGCCACAACATGTTCCGGTAAAGTCAACATGTTCCGGTAAAGTCTAAAAATAAAACACACACACGCAGACTTATTAACGGACCAAGTTAAGGCGGACCAAACAGAGCAGCACGAGTCACACACGAGGAAAACACCGGCCCGCAGCGCTGCACGGAGGGGGAAAATAACACGGAAATGACCGAAAGTAACGGAAAAAAAAAAATGGTAAGAAGGTTAGAGAAAATGATGTTGACCTTGGGCGTGAGGAAAAAGTAATTAGAGCTAAAGTCTGGCTGTATTATACTACCCAAGAAACCGTGGCCGCGCAGGTAAAAAAATGTGAATGAAAGGCGTATAATGTAAAAAGGTACAGTAATTCGGACTTCTAAGGAGAAAAACGTAAATACGCAATGAGGGAGAAGGGGGTTGAAGGGAGAGGGGGGATGGGAGGAAGAGTGGCACAAACAGGTCAGTATGGGGAAGGGGGGAGTGGAGTCAGGTAAGAATAGAAAGGTGGAGGGGAAGGCAAGGAAAGGGAAGGGAAGGGGGGGAAGGGAAGAGAAATGGAGGGAAGGGAAGAGAAGGGGAAAGGAGGGAAAAGAAGGGAAGGGAAGGGAAGATAATGGAAGGAATGAAAGGAAAGGAAGGAAAAGAAGGAAGGGAAAGAAGGAAGGGAATGGGTGGGAATGAATGGTAAGGGAAGGAGAATGGAGGGAAAAGAAGGGAAAGTATTTGAAGGGAAGGGAAAGGGAGGGAATGAAGGGAAAGGAAGGGAATGGAAGGGAAAAGAAGGACATGGAAGGAAAAAAAGGGAAGAGGAGGGAAGGAGGAAGACAGGTAGGGAAGGGAAGGGAAGGGAAGGGAAGGGAAGGGAGGGGAGAGGAAGGGGATGGGAGGGGGATGAAGGGAAGGGCAGCTCACCTGGCGTAATTAGTAGCAACATTAGTCTTAAGAAACGGGAGATTACCTGCGTAACGAATGAAAGGGAGAATTATCTAAGGGGGAGGTGAGAGGGGGGGTAGGGGGGGGGGTTGATACATGACGAGAGGGTGTGTTTATCTTTGGTTTGGGGGAGGAGGAGGGGGGAAAGAAATATGGAGAAAGAAGAGGAAAGGAGGAAGATGGCAAGGGTATAGAGAGAGTGCCATGATAACGGGAGAGTTGGAAGAGGACGAAGGAGGATTCGAAGGGAGAGAGGGAGGATATCCAAAGTGGAGAATAGGGGAAAGGGAAAGGAGGGAGAATGAGAGTGATAAAGGAACAGGGGAGGAGGGAGAAGGAGAGGATATAAAGGAAGGTCATGTTTAAGTAAGAGTTGGAGGAAAACGAGGGAAAAAAGGAAGGAGAGAGGGAGAATATCTAAAGTGGAGGAGAGAGGGGAAAGGAAGGAGAAGAAAGGGAAGGGAACGAGCGGGAAGGAAATTAAATAAATGGAAGGTTGTAGAAAACTGAAGGATGAGAGAAAGCGAGAAAGGAGAAATATCAAAAGTGGAAAATGGGTGTGGAAATGGAGAGAAGGGAGGAGGAGGAAAAGAGGATGATGATGAGGGAGGGAGTAGCGGGCTTTTTTTTTATTATTGTTTTCTTTTTTTGTGTGTGCCCTTGAGCTGCCTCCTTTGACAAAAAATCTAGGGGAGGAAAGAAAGATGGAAGGAAGGAAGGAAGGAAGGAAGGAAGGAGAGGAAGAAAAGGTGAGTGAGAGGTAGGAGAAGGTTAAGTTAAACATTGGAAAAGAGAGAGAGAGAGAGAGAGAGAGAGAGAGAGAGAGAGAGAGAGAGAGAGAGAGAGAGAGAGAGAGAGAGAGAGAGAGATAAGATAGAGAAACAAGCACAGATCGAAATCAAAAGTGCGAGAGAAAATGGAAAGAAGATCGCTGAGGAGACGTGGAGAAGGAAAGGAAAGTATTTATAAGGAAAAAAATGGGAAAGGAAACTGAATAAAAATGAAAACAAGAAAAAAAAACAAGAGAAAAGAAAAAAATGAGGAGTAGAAAACGAAAAAAAAGATAAATGAAAGGTTGGAAAGGAGAAAAAACAAATTACAAAGAATATGAAAGGATGAATTGATAAAACTAAGTGGGGAAGAAGAGAAGAAAACAATAAACAGGCTAAAAGAAAACAAACACGAGAAGATGGAAGAAAGAAATCTGAAAAAACGAAATAAGAGCAAGAAAACCAAGAGAAAACAAAAATAATGGAAAATAGAAAAAGGCAACAGAATAAAACAAAGAAAACAGTAAAAAAATAAGAAACTAATGAAAACCGGGGAACAGCAACATGAAGAGAAGAAAAACAACACGACGAAGAGAAAAGAGAAAACGGTGAAGTGGAGGAGACTGGAGAAAAGGAAAAAAAGAAAACGAGTAAAATAAATAAGAGGTGAAATTTTGAGGAAAAAACACGGAATGAAGAGAAATCTAGAAAAAAAACGATGAGGATAAAATGGTGGAGAAAAGATGACCAGAGAGAAAAAAGGAAATAAGGAAAAAGATGTAATAAAAATAAAGAGAAGAAAGTCGGAGAAGAAAACGAAACAATGAAAAAACAAACAATGACGAATGACGAAGAGAAAGAGAAAATGCTGAGGAGGAAACTGGAGGGATGAGAAGGAAAGGCGGAAAACTACGTGATAAAAGTAAGGTATGAAAGACAATAGTAGAAAACAAAAAATGAAGAGAAAATGAAAAAAAACGACAACGAAGAGAAAAAAATGCAGAGGAGGCCGGAGCGACGAGGAAAGAAGGAAAACGAGTGAAAATAAGAGAAAAATGAAAACCGGGGAAAGAAAAATTAAATGAAGAGAAAAAGAAAAAACGACTAGGAAGAGAATGAGAAAACGTTGAAGAGAGGAAGAGCCTGGAGAGAGAATGGGAAAGGAGAACGAGGTAATAAAAATAGTCGAGATATCCTACAGGAATTTCAGAACCCAACAGGAATGTTGCAGCAAAACTGGAAAACTGGAATTCCCGCTGGAATATTAGAGATACGTGAACAGGACGAGAATTCAGGCGTCAGGGAATATATATATAAAAAAAAAAAATACAGCGAAAGAACCACAAAAACGTGACCGAGATAAAGACAGATGGAGAAAATAAAAGAGGCAGAGTTTATTATCACTATCAATATTTTCATCATTATTCCTGTATTCCTCTTCGCTCCTCTAAAATCCAGATCAATCCAGACCGAGCGTTGTCATCCATTCCAGTACCTCTTATTACCCATCCCTGCATTAATCACCTGAAGTCACCCTCTCTGTATTATTCACAAGTGCTGCGATGTATTGCTTTTCTTTCCATTTAGTATTCCGTTAATCTCCGTACCGGCGTCCTATTCACCACGTCACACTAATACATTTATAGGAAGTACCACGCGCCGCTTCCCATTCTCTTCCTTCCTCTCTGAAGGCCTGCCCCGCGACCCTTTACACACGTAGTACACGGTAGGCGTTTATCTACGGGTTAGTCCAAGCATCAAATCGTGTGCTTCAGTCTGGGCGAGCAATGGTGGTGGTGATGATAGGTGTGGTGATGCTTGTATTAGCGGTTGTGGTAGTAGTAGTAGTAGTAGTAGTAGTAGTAGTAGTAGTAGTAGTAGTAGTAGTAGTAGTAGTAGTAGTAGTAGTAGTAGTAGTAGTAGTAGTAGTTGCAATACTAGTGGCAGTTGTTGAAGTCGTAGCCGTAGCAGTAATTGTAGCAGGTGGCAAGAAAGGTAAGAAAGCAGTGGTAAGAAAGTTCTGATGATATACAAATACTAACATGAATATCAATAATTATCAGATACACAAATTGCTGTGAAATCAATCCAATACGTAATCATCTATATTCATCACGGCATCACACTCCCGCCACTCCTTCCCTCCCTCCCCGCCACGACTCCTGTCCTCTCGTCAGTCCTCCTGCCAGTACATTTTACACTCAACGTCGTTTTTTTATAAATTCTAAACTTTATTACATCCTTTTTTTAAAATCAGTTTTATTATATGCTTTTATTACTCGTATCTCACATTTATTCCCTCTTTTTCCGGCTCATGATTTGTGTCAGGTCTGGTCATTCGTTCTTTTATCTCTCCGTATTTCTTTTTTTTTAGTTACTCCATTATGTGACGCCAGTGGGGATATTTTCCTTCACTTTTGTTTGTCTCAATTCATGCATATGTTTTTCAGGCGTTACATTTATCACGTTTTCTTTATTTCGCTCCACGCATGTTCTTTTAGGATAACTTCACCACCGCCAGCAGTACACGTAACTACCCCCCCCCCACACACACACACACCATCAACACCAGTACCATCACCTCCTCCAGCATCACCAGTACCACCATCCTCCCTCTCCTCCCAGCCATCACTGCCACTACCACCTAACCCACCACCTAAACCATCAGTACCACAACCACACTTTATCATTCCATTGACTTTCCACCCACTAGAAACAGCAGCTGTACCACCATATTGTAGCACTTTGATAATAATTATTATTATTATTATAATTACTGTTACTATTACTATTACTAAAATTGACATTAATAACCTATACCACGTGTGTTCTATGATATATGCAAATACTCTTTCTGATTCAAGCAAATCTACCTGACGGCACACACACACACACACACACACACACACACACACACTAAACCCATTCTGTCCGCTTTAATGACAATGAAACCTGGGAAAAAATAGTAAGACGAGCAAGACCATAAATATCAACTACTGTGGCCAGACAATCCCCAAAATAGTGAGTAATTCATACGAAAACTATGCCATTAAAAAGAAACAACAAACTATTCTATTAACAAGCGAACTAAACCTTACGTATCTCGTGTTGGTAAATTAGAAACACGCCTCCGTAAAACACAAAACAAAATACTCATCCTCAGCAGATTATTATCATCCCCGTATTAATTAAGAGCCGTCCCTTCCTCGGCCATTCATCACAGAGGGAGAAAGGAGGAAGGCTCAGGAAGCAGGAGAGAGAGAGAGAGAGAGAGAGAGAGAGAGAGAGAGAGAGAGAGAGAGAGAGAGAGAGAGAGAGAGAGAGAGAGAGAGAGAGAGAGAGAGAGAGAGAGAGAGAGAGAGAGAGAGAGAGAGAGAGAGAGAGAGAGAGAGAGAGAGAGAGAGAGAGAGAGAGAGAGAGAGAGAGAGAGAGAGAGAGAGAGAGAGAGAGAGAGAGAGAGAGAGAGAGAGAGAGAGAGAGAGAGAGAGAGAGAGAGAGAGAGAGAGAGAGAGAGAGAGAGAGAGAGAGAGAGAGAGAGAGAGAGAGAGAGAGAGAGAGAGAGAGAGAGAGAGAGAGAGAGAGAGAGAGAGAGAGAGAGAGAGAGAGAGAGAGAGAGAGAGAGAGAGAGAGAGAGAGAGAGAGAGAGAGAGAGAGAGAGAGAGAGAGAGAGAGAGAGAGAGAGAGAGAGAGAGAGAGAGAGAGAGAGAGAGAGAGAGAGAGGTGAGGAGCGGAAGCCGGCAGACGAGAGGGGGAGGCGAAGGAGGGAGAGAGGAATGGGACGAACTGGTGGGGAGTATGGAGGGTGAAGCGGGAGTTTGGGGGAAGCAGTTGGGGGGATCGAGGAGTAAAGGGGCACCGGAAAGGGATTGGCTGGGGGTGAAGTTAGATGGGGGTAAGGAGATGATATGCTAATGATGGGGGGGGGGGAGGTTAATTAAAGACGGACTGAGGGTGGGGGAGGGAGGATAAGGAGGGGAAAGACAAGCCAGTTAATTATTAAAGGGAGTTGGAGATCGCTAGTCACATTATTACCTTGTTAAGGCTCAAAGCAGTCCTCCCTTTATATTTTTTTCTAATCCCTTTTACTCTAGGCTGGGTTAGTGTTGATGGTTTGTCATGGGTGTGTTTATCCCTCAAGTGTTTCGTTCCCGATCGTCATGTCCTAAGTAATCGGGCAAGCTGCGAGTGTAACAACCTCCTAATATAGGTAGTCCCTTGTTTGATGGCGTAATATAGAGCACCTACAATACCTGGTGAATGGTTAGCCGTATTTAGGTGGAATCCTGGAATACCCTCAGGAATAAGACGGGAATACAGGTGTCAGAAGAGAGAGAGAGAGAGAGAGAGAGAGAGAGAGAGAGAGAGAGAGAGAGAGAGAGAGAGAGAGAGAGAGAGAGAGAGAGAGAGAGAGAGAGAGAGAGAGAGAGAGAGAGAGAGAGAGAGAGAGAGAGAGAGAGAGAGAGTGTCTACTGTAATACATGTTTGACTAAAATACTGAAACAAATAAAAGCTGTATTTCAAAGATTGCGTTAGGTGAAGAATGTAAGAGTTTCAACAGCTTTGGTTAGGATTTGTGTGTGTTGATGAGACTACGCGCCGGGCAGCTTCATTTGGACCTGCACGGAACGACACTCGGCTCGAAACACCAATGCTGGACCTTGACGAGCTCACGATATATCGCTCGTTACATCATTACCGGAAGCCTTATGGACGAGCTAAGCATGAACAACACCAAGTATAAGCTACATACACAACCTTAGTATAATAAAAGATGCATTGCGTAAAATTAACACACTATCGAGACTTGCTGCGGCTTGTCTTGCTGACCCTAAGACCCTCCTCTCGTCCCTTCCCCTCCCTCCTTCCCTCCCAGCAGCCTGAGGTACGACGATTATCTCCTCATCACTCCCTCACACTTACGCTCCCCGGTTCCTTCACACTCATTCCTAATCATTGTGTCAGACTGCTCATGACTGTTCATGCTACACACACCCACGCCGCCCCGGCCCTCTCGTCGGGGCGGGGCAGAGCGCGACTCACACTCCGATCACCGCCGCGGCGCCAACATCACCGGCCAGGCACCGATGACGTCACGGCCGGCAGCCAATCACAACACGGAACAACCTCCTTCAAATATTACTAATTATACGCCTTTAACCCTAGAATGGTAACCTGGGGTGATTTTCTCCCTAGTGAATTTGGAGATTATGCAATTCACCCACAAGGCATGGTGGGAATGGGTTGGCGGTCTCAGTACCTTCATGGCCTTGTCTGACTTGGTTGGTGGAGGGTGTGCTGTCCGGCTCTCTCACTGGGTTTTTTCCATAGACAGCATTTAGGGAGAATTTCTCCCAGACTTACTGTTACCGTAAGTTGTACAGCCTGGGTGAAATTCTCCCATTGTTACTATTATTGTATTATTTTGTAAACCCTTACATAATTTTTTTTTTCTTTTCAGGCAAGATTTACTGAATAAATTGAGTGAATTATAAAGAATAAGCCATGTCCCGCAAAAAGCGATACACAGATGAAGAACTGGCTGAGATTATGAACACAACTGGGACTCTATCAGATATTTGTGGAGATAAAAGTGGTTCTGAAAGTGATAAGAGTGAAATTGATGAACTTGAAGTGGACCTATTATATGATAGTGATGAAGACAAAGAATATGTTCCTAAACCAGGAGAAGGTGGTGATGAGAGTTCTGATGAGGAAGACTGGAGCAAGGAGAAGAAGAAAAGGGGGAAAAGGTTATCCTCCACACCAGCCAAACGCCAGGCTACCCGTCCTGACTTCAGTACCCCATCAACCTCTGCTGACCGTTCCCTATCCCCAATTCCTACCGATCGTGCCACGTCCCAAGCACCTACTGCTTCTACTTCAGCTAGTCCTCCTGCTACTGATGGGGGAAGACACCAGCGTGATATTCCGCCCGTGGTCACGTTCAACACTACAACGATTGCCACCCCTAGTAACTTTAGGTGGAGTTGTCAGCCGCAGATCCCAGCTAGAGCAAGGACTTCCACAAGGAACATCATGAGTGCCTTTACTCCTGGCCCAACTCCAGGGGCGGCAAGGAATGCAGTGTCACCTGAGGAAGCTTTCAGTTTATATTTCAATGATGATATCATCCAAATTATTGTGACTTGGACTAACAAGACCATTGCTACAGTTGCCTCCAAATATAAAGTAAGATCAGCCACTTTTGCTCCCACTGTGCCATTAGAAGTCAAAGCACTGCTGGGTGTACTAGTCATCAGTGGCCAGAAGAACGATGAACACATCCCCACCAGTGAAATGTGGAGCTTGGATACAGGTTGTGCTCTATACCGTGTGGCAATGTCCGAGGCTCGGTTCAGGTTCCTTATTCGGTGTCTAAGATTCGACGACCCAGAAACACGACAGGCTCGGCGAGAGGATGACAAGTTTGCTGCTGTGAGGGAAATATGGGACATTTTTATTGAAAAATGTGGCAAACTGTATGTCCCCCATGAAAACCTCACTGTTGATGAACAGCTACTGGGATTCAGAGGCCGCTGTCCCTTCCGTATGTATATCCCTAACAAGCCGGCCAAGTATGGCCTCAAGCTCGTTCTCATCAATGATAGTGAGTCCAGTTACTTACTTGGTGGCATCCCTTACTTGGGGAAGCAGGGGACTCAACCAAGGGGCAACCTTACACTCGGCCATCACTTTACCCGAGAGCTGACGAGGCCCTACCATGGAACACACCGGAACGTCACGACTGACAACTGGTTCACCTCTGTTCCCCTGGTATCAGATCTCCTAAATAACTGTGACATGACTCTTGTTGGCACAGTGCGCGCCAACAAGAAGGAGATACCGAAGGAGATGAAGGAGAAAGGTACAAGAAAGCGGGGATCAAGTGCCTTCCTGTACACAAAGGAAATGACTCTGGTGTCATATGTGTCTGATACATCCAAAACAACAAAGAAACTAGTGTTGCTCCTGTCATCTCAGCACTCTCAGCCCAACATTGGCACTAAAGGAAAGCCGGAGATTATTGACTTCTACAATTCAACGAAAGGAGGAGTTGATACTTTTGATCAAATGTGTTCCCTGAGTTCCTGTTCGCGCAAAACAAGACGTTGGCCACTCTGTATCTTCTATGGAATGCTGAATGCTGCCAATGTGAACTCTTACATTATATACAAGGAGAATATGGAAAGAGGGGGCAACAGAAAAATCATGTCACGCAAGAAGTTCATGCTGCAGGTCGGGAAGGCACTAATCACTCCATGGGCCACGTCACGGCTGCTTTTACCCTTGCCTCGATCCCTGCAGTCCTTGATCACCACTGTCTGCAATGTACCCTCACCAGGCAGTGCTGCAGGATCACCAGGGACATCTTTCTCAGACAGCAGTGGTGCATTGGTGCGCTGTTGTGAGTGCCCGGTCAAGTCGGACAGGAAGACGCATCACAGGTGCAACAAGTGCGTCAGGCCCATGTGTCCTCGCCATCTGTATCCTGTCTGTGGTGACTGTATCTAAATGTATGTATAGTACTGTATGTGTTTCAGTGATGTACTTTGAGTCATTTGAAGCATAATTTGCCATACTGCAAGTGTTGAAAGAATAAATAATAAAAAAAAAATTATTTGGTACGTACTGAAAAATTTACCCTTTTTTGTCCGTCTCCCATACAGATTGTAGACGAGCTAGAGGGATGGGACTCAGCCAGGGCGTAGTCCCATGACCCAAGAACACTACTACACCAGAAAAAAACAATCTGGCCTGTATGATTTTTTTTGTCAAATTAATTATTAAGTTCCACCAAAAAAAAGTATCTTTTTTAGTTTGTTTTTGAAATTTAAAAAAAAATATATAATTTAAAGGATAATATCATTTATATTATGCTCAATAATAGAGTACAAGATGTATTTTCTTTGCATGTTTTTCAAATAAAATAATTACCAGGATAAGTATTTTATTTCAATTATTTAATTATCGGGAGAAATTCTCCCGGGGTTACCTTTCACGTTTCTGAAATCGAGGGTTACCATTCTAGGGTTAAATACCTTCAACTCACTCCCCAGGCGATTCTCAACATGGACAAGCCTCACAATCACTGTAATAATCAAGAATAGTCGCACGGGAAGGAGCAAACTGGCAGGACAAGGCTTCAGGCAGCAGGGCCCTCACTCCATCCTGCTCTCAATCATTGTCTATACGCCGCGTCCCTTCCTGCAAGAACAACCACACCGTTTCTCACCTGATCCTTGCCTCGCCTCGCCTCAGCTCACCGCCGCCCGCCTGGCACACGCGCGACACACCCGCCGGGACCCCAACACGCACGGCACACGGACACGCCCTCACTCCGGCACTTTCCGCAGCACTCTGGGCTCGGTGTGACGTCACCGATGCGCCTTTGTTTTACTCACAATGCCCCGGTGTTTTTTTCGAAATGGTTACATTGACACCTGGGGCACTTTGGTCGCTTTCCATCGAATAATAAGCATTGCTATTGAAGTTTGCGATTAAATAAATAACTTCTTCCATTGCTTAGTTAAATAATAATACTAAAATATAATGGCGTTCCTACGTTACCTCTCTGAGAGTTGGCAACACAAGGCGCCTTCCCTCTACGTTAGTGTCTCGCCACTCGCTTGTTACTGCCTAAATATTTCACTATAAACGAAGGACTCCATGCTATAAATCATTCCTCTGTTTGAGGCGGCGCAGGGATCACTGTACACCCCCCTTTCCCATCCCTGGGGTCGTGACCTCAAGTGAGGTCGCCAAGCGTTTTTCCTGGGGTCGCCAAGACCTCAAAATTTCAATCATTGTGTTATAATAACACATATACAACTAAACTACTGGGGTCGCAGTCATGTCTAGAGGTGCATGATTGGGGTCGTCTGAAAAAAGGTTGGGAACCGCTGCGGTACACCAGCATGATGACTTGTACGCCCCACGCCGGCATGATCACTTCCACCAGGGAGACACATCGTTCACAGGCTTGCCAACACTGCTGACACACATAATAATGCGGCCCTTATAACCAAAAAAAAAAAAACATTTCAAACAAAATTCCTCCCCTCGTACACACAACCAGGTATTCTTCCTTCCCAGGTGTCACGAATCAGACAAAAGTTCCTCATATTCCTCTAATAATTTCATCCCTTAATTAAAACCAGGCACCTCATCAACCATTACAAGAACAAAACAAAACACACATTTCTCCCGCACTACATCAGGTGTTCTCCCCCCCAGGTGTCGTGGATCAGGCGCCAGGACCTGCACGTGATGACCACAGGTAACTTCACGTACACGACGCACACGAGGTTCCGCGCGCTGCACCTGCCCGGCTCGCCCTTCTGGAACCTGCACTGTTAAAAATAATGTTTTTCTTTCAACATGTAAATACTTTTTTGTGTGTTTTTAGGCAAACACAGTTGTTTTTGTAAAAACAAGGAAATATACCAGATGTATTTTATGCAACACTTAATGTTTATTATGAAACGACTATGTTTTATGTAAAACACTTCACACGTTTTACGTAAAACACAATATATGTTTAATGTACAGCACTACATTTTCCCTGCATATTATAATGGAAATGATCAAATAATTCCATATATATATATATATATATATACATATATATATATATATATATATATATATATATATATATATATATATATATATATATATATATATATATATATATATATATATGGATATAGAAAGATGTAGAATTGTAGATAGATAGATATGTGGATGCAATACAAATGAACGCATGGTTTGAATACGTCATAATGATGAAATAACATATGGTGAACATCAATAAATGTGACAAAGTATACAGATAATGTATTATCATTACGCGATTTAAGGGTGTCTTAAAACACACTTGTTATTATCTGAACATCACAAAAATAAACACGTGTGTTCACTTAACAACGCCTCACAACGTGTGCTAGCAATGAAACTCATTACAGAATGCTAATTCTTTTCTGACAGAAACAAAGGGTTTTAGTCACTGAATGTTTGCACTGAATATCTTTTCCATAGAACTTAGGCTAGATGACTTTCCAGTAAAATTACCAAAAGCTTGAGATTTAGTATCCTAACTCTCACTTATTTCAGCACCAATCGTTCGAACTCCATCCCAACATGAATGTTTTTTGTGAAATACTTATCCACGCTTCTTGTAAAATAATTGTCTAGTTCTTAATATCAAAATGACTTACTAATTACAAAAGCAGTCACATGGTTACTGAAACGGTGAATGGTTATATATTTAGTTTAATGAAAGCAACTGTCGTTACGCATCGACACGAAAACGAACACGCTCATGAGATACGCGTCGGAGTCTTGTATACGCAGTTCAACGGTGGAGGCCGGAGGGACGCACGCGGTTGTTTCAATTACTTCCACACTTTTTGAAGAACACTGGCCAAGTGTCCCACCAGCGATAGCCTCGAAGAAAAACAACAACAGGTCAAGGTACGTGTGAGTGTTCTTGAGGTTGTGAATATTCCTGCACTGTGACTAGGTAGGGATTGATAGGTTAATATCCCCTTATAATAGCAAACCGCAGGCTCGCATGGGGATGAAACCACCCTGTTAGGTTAGGTTTTAATTATTAAAACCTAACCTAACAGGGAGGTGGTGGAAGAGATGGAGGTGGTGGTTGAGTGGCGGTGGAAGTGAAAGAAAAGAAGGAAGTGATGGAGGAGGTGGAGGAAGAGAAGGGTGTGTTGTTTGGGTGGCAGTGGAGGAAGAGGTGGAACTGATGGATGCATTGTGACGGTGCTTGAAACAGCGGGGAAATGTTGCTAAAGTTTCGTTTTCTTTACCGATTGTTTAGTTTAGTTTCCCAGATATTCCTTTTGACGTGGTTGCTGATTTTCTCATGCCATCAACCTTTAAACACACACACACACACACACACACACACACACACACACACACACACACACACACACACAGACACACACACACACTCTTCAACACTTACGTACATGACGCGACGACTTGAAGACACACACAACCCACCTTTCTCCTGTAAAAGAAAAGAATAATACAACTAAAAAAATTTGGTGTAGAACTTTGACTAGTTAATATTGTCTCGCCAACACACACCTACTTTAATGTTGTACTTTTGTAATAATATGACATATTTGTGGAGTTTTTTGTTCATGGTTAAAAAACAAAACAAAGGGAGACAGAAAGACACAAAAAATCATAAAAAATCACAAATACACACAAAATGACAATTAATACATACACTCAGAAAACTAAAAGAAACAAAATTCTAGCTAAAAACAGTAAAGCACAGATCCACGAATATACAGCAAAGATGCAAACAGAAAACACACAATACCGATAGATAAACACACACACACACACACACACACACACACACACACACACACACACACACACACCGCTCCGATAGCTCAGTGGTTAAAGCTCTGCCCGGCCAGGCTTCGCGGCTTGGCTGGGGGAGGTTTGAGCCCCGCTCACGCCAGGATTTTCCGCTGGTAAAGAGCGGTTACTGTCACCCCTTGTGCAAGGAGGATGGTGTGTGTGGTGTGTGAAGGTCTCAGCAGTACCCAGAAATCGACTATAATATAATGAGCCTTGCTCTAATCGGAAGGGTACCTGCTGGCGACGACGAGTCCAGCTAGTGATCAGGACGTCGGTGAATTACACGCACACACACACACACACACACACACACACACACACACACACAAAAGAAAAACACTAGAGAAAGCATAAACTCGTCCCGGCCACAACATGTTCCGGTAAAGTCAACATGTTCCGGTAAAGTCTAAAAATAAAACACACACACGCAGACTTATTAACGGACCAAGTTAAGGCGGACCAAACAGAGCAGCACGAGTCACACACGAGGAAAACACCGGCCCGCAGCGCTGCACGGAGGGGGAAAATAACACGGAAATGACCGAAAGTAACGGACAAAAAAAAAATGGTAAGAAGGTTAGAGAAAATGATGTTGACCTTGGGCGTGAGGAAAAAGTAATTAGAGCTAAAGTCTGGCTGTATTATACTACCCAAGAAACCGTGGCCGCGCAGGTAAAAAAATGTGAATGAAAGGCGTATAATGTAAAAAGGTACAGTAATTCGGACTTCTAAGGAGAAAAACGTAAATACGCAATGAGGGAGAAGGGGGTTGAAGGGAGAGGGGGGATGGGAGGAAGAGTGGCACAAACAGGTCAGTATGGGGAAGGGGGGAGTGGAGTCAGGTAAGAATAGAAAGGTGGAGGGGAAGGCAAGGAAAGGGAAGGGAAGGGGGGGAAGGGAAGAGAAATGGAGGGAAGGGAAGAGAAGGGGAAAGGAGGGAAAAGAAGGGAAGGGAAGGGAAGATAATGGAAGGGAATGAAAGGGAAAGGAAGGGAAAAGAAGGGAAGGGAAAAGAAGGGAAGGGAAAGGGAGGGAATGAATGGTAAGGGAAGGAGAATGGAGGGAAAAGAAGGGAAAGTATGGGAAGGGAAGGGAAAGGGAGGGAATGAAGGGAAAGGAAGGGAATGGAAGGGAAAAGAAGGACATGGAAGGAAAAAAAGGGAAGAGGAGGGAAGGAGGAAGACAGGTAGGGAAGGGAAGGGAAGGGAAGGGAGGGGAGAGGAAGGGGATGGGAGGGTGATGAAGGGAAGGGCAGCTCACCTGGCGTAATTAGTAGCAACATTAGTCTTAAGAAACGGGAGATTACCTGCGTAACGAATGAAAGGGAGAATTATCTAAGGGGGAGGTGAGAGGGGGGGTAGGGGGGGGGGTTGATACATGACGAGAGGGTGTGTTTATCTTTGGTTTGGGGGAGGAGGAGGGGGGAAAGAAATATGGAGAAAGAAGAGGAAAGGAGGAAGATGGCAAGGGTATAGAGAGAGTGCCATGATAACGGGAGAGTTGGAAGAGGACGAAGGAGGATTGGAAGGGAGAGAGGGAGGATATCCAAAGTGGAGAATAGGGGAAAGGGAAAGGAGGGAGAATGAGAGTGATGGAGGAACAGGGGAGGAGGGAGAAGGAGAGGATATAAAGGAAGGTCATGTTTAAGTAAGAGTTGGAGGAAAACGAGGGAAAAAAGGAAGGAGAGAGGGAGAATATCTAAAGTGGAGGAGAGAAGGGAAAGGAAGGAGAAGAAAGGGAAGGGAACGAGCGGGAAGGAAATTAAATAAATGGAAGGTTGTAGAAAACTGAAGGATGAGAGAAAGCGAGAAAGGAGAAATATCAAAAGTGGAAAATGGGTGTGGAAATGGAGAGAAGGGAGGAGGAGGAAAAGAGGATGATGATGAGGGAGGGAGTAGCGGGCTTTTTTTTTATTATTGTTTTCTTTTTTTGTGTGCCCTTGAGCTGCCTCCTTTGACAAAAAATCTAGGGGAGGAAAGAAAGATGGAAGGAAGGAAGGAAGGAAGGAAGGAAGGAGAAGAAAGAGAGAGAGAGAGAGAGAGAGAGAGAGAGAGAGAGAGAGAGAGAGAGAGAGAGAGAGAGAGAGAGAGAGAGAGAGAGAGAGAGAGAGAGAGAGAGAGAGAGAGAGAGAGAGAGAGAGAAGAGAGTGAAACATGCAAAGAGCGAAAGGAAAAGTGCGAGAGAAAATGGAAAGAAGATCGCTGAGGAGACGTGGAGAAGGAAAGGAAAGTATTTATAAGGAAAAAAATGGGAAAGGAAACTGAATAAAAATGAAAACAAGAAAAAAAACAAGAGAAAAGAAAAAAATGAGGAGTAGAAAACGAAAAAAAAGATAAATGAAAGGTTGGAAAGGAGAAAAAACAAATTACAAAGAATATGAAAGGATGAATTGATAAAACTAAGTGGGGAAGAAGAGAAGAAAACAATAAACAGGCTAAAAGAAAACAAACACGAGAAGATGGAAGAAAGAAATCTGAAAAAACGAAATAAGAGCAAGAAAACCAAGAGAAAACAAAAATAATGGAAAATAGAAAAAGGCAACAGAATAAAACAAAGAAAACAGTAAAAAAATAAGAAACTAATGAAAACCGGGGAACAGCAACATGAAGAGAAGAAAAACAACACGACGAAGAGAAAAGAGAAAACGGTGAAGTGGAGGAGACTGGAGAAAAGGAAAAAAAGAAAACGAGTAAAATAAATAAGAGGTGAAATTTTGAGGAAAAAACACGGAATGAAGAGAAATCTAAAAAAAAAACGATGAGGATAAAATGGTGGAGAAAAGCTGACCAGAGAGAAAAAAGGAAATAAGGAAAAAGATGTAATAAAAATAAAGAGAAGAAAGTCGGAGAAGAAAACGAAACAATGAAAAAACAAACAATGACGAATGACGAAGAGAAAGAGAAAATGCTGAGGAGGAAACTGGAGGGATGAGAAGGAAAGGCGGAAAACTACGTGATAAAAGTAAGGTATGAAAGACAATAGTAGAAAACAAAAAATGAAGAGAAAATGAAAAAAAACGACAACGAAGAGAAAAAAATGCAGAGGAGGCCGGAGCGACGAGGAAAGAAGGAAAACGAGTGAAAATAAGAGAAAAATGAAAACCGGGGAAAGAAAAATTAAATGAAGAGAAAAAGAAAAAACGACTAGGAAGAGAATGAGAAAACGTTGAAGAGAGGAAGAGCCTGGAGAGAGAATGGGAAAGGAGAACGAGGTAATAAAAATAGTCGAGATATCCTACAGGAATTTCAGAACCCAACAGGAATGTTGCAGCAAAACTGGAAAACTGGAATTCCCGCTGGAATATTAGAGATACGTGAACAGGACGAGAATTCAGGCGTCAGGGAATATATATATAAAAAATAAAAAATACAGCGAAAGAACCACAAAAACGTGACCGAGATAAAGACAGATGGAGAAAATAAAAGAGGCAGAGTTTATTATCACTATCAATATTTTCATCATTATTCCTGTATTCCTCTTCGCTCCTCTAAAATCCAGATCAATCCAGACCGAGCGTTGTCATCCATTCCAGTACCTCTTATTACCCATCCCTGCATTAATCACCTGAAGTCACCCTCTCTGTATTATTCACAAGTGCTGCGATGTATTGCTTTTCTTTCCATTTAGTATTCCGTTAATCTCCGTACCGGCGTCCTATTCACCACGTCACACTAATACATTTATAGGAAGTACCACGCGCCGCTTCCCATTCTCTTCCTTCCTCTCTGAAGGCCTGCCCCGCGACCCTTTACACACGTAGTACACGGTAGGCGTTTATCTACGGGTTAGTCCAAGCATCAAATCGTGTGCTTCAGTCTGGGCGAGCAATGGTGGTGGTGATGATAGGTGTGGTGATGCTTGTATTAGCGGTTGTGGTAGTAGTAGTAGTAGTAGTAGTAGTAGTAGTAGTAGTAGTAGTAGTAGTAGTAGTAGTAGTAGTAGTAGTAGTAGTAGTAGTAGTAGTAGTAGTAGTAGTAGTAGTTGCAATACTAGTGGCAGTTGTTGAAGTCGTAACCGTAGCAGTAATTGTAGCAGGTAGTGGTAAGAAAGGTAAGAAAGCAGTGGTAAGAAAGTTCTGATGATATACAAATACTAACATGAATATCAATAATTATCAGATACACAAATTGCTGTGAAATCAATCCAATACGTAATCATCTATATTCATCACGGCATCACACTCCCGCCACTCCTTCCCTCCCTCCCCGCCACGACTCCTGTCCTCTCGTCAGTCCTCCTGCCAGTACATTTTACACTCAACGTCGTTTTTTTATAAATTCTAAACTTTATTACATCCTTTTTTTAAAATCAGTTTTATTATATGCTTTTATTACTCGTATCTCACATTTATTCCCTCTTTTTCCGGCTCATGATTTGTGTCAGGTCTGGTCATTCGTTCTTTTATCTCTCCGTATTTCTTTTTTTTTAGTTACTCCATTATGTGACGCCAGTGGGGATATTTTCCTTCACTTTTGTTTGTCTCAATTCATGCATATGTTTTTCAGGCGTTACATTTATCACGTTTTCTTTATTTCGCTCCACGCATGTTCTTTTAGGATAACTTCACCACCGCCAGCAGTACACGTAACTACCCCCCCCCCCCCCCCCACACACACCATCAACACCAGTACCATCACCTCCTCCAGCATCACCAGTACCACCATCCTCCCTCTCCTCCCAGCCATCACTGCCACTACCACCTAACCCACCACCTAAACCATCAGTACCACAACCACACTTTATCATTCCATTGACTTTCCACCCACTAGAAACAGCAGCTGTACCACCATATTGTAGCACTTTGATAATAATTATTATTATTATTATAATTACTGTTACTATTACTATTACTAAAATTGACATTAATAACCTATACCACGTGTGTTCTATGATATATGCAAATACTCTTTCTGATTCAAGCAAATCTACCTGACGGCACACACACACACACACACACACACACACTAAACCCATTCTGTCCGCTTTAATGACAATGAAACCTGGGAAAAAATAGTAAGACGAGCAAGACCATAAATATCAACTACTGTGGCCAGACAATCCCCAAAATAGTGAGTAATTCATACGAAAACTATGCCATTAAAAAGAAACAACAAACTATTCTATTAACAAGCGAACTAAACCTTACGTATCTCGTGTTGGTAAATTAGAAACACGCCTCCGTAAAACACAAAACAAAATACTCATCCTCAGCAGACTATTATCATCCCCGTATTAATTAAGAGCCGTCCCTTCCTCGGCCATTCATCACAGAGGGAGAAAGGAGGAAGGCTCAGGAAGCAGGAGGAGCAGCGGAGAGAGAGAGAGAGAGAGAGAGAGAGAGAGAGAGAGAGAGAGAGAGAGAGAGAGAGAGAGAGAGAGAGAGAGAGAGAGAGAGAGAGAGAGAGAGAGAGAGAGAGAGAGAGAGAGAGAGAGAGAGAGAGAGAGAGAGAGAGAGAGAGAGAGAGAGAGAGAGAGGGGGGGGGGGGAGAGGGGGGAGGATCCCCGCCGCTGGGGAAAAGAGAGAGAGAGAGAGAGAGAGAGAGAGAGAGAGAGAGAGAGAGAGAGAGAGAGAGAGAGAGAGAGAGAGAGAGAGAGAGAGAGAGAGAGAGAGAGAGAGAGAGAGAGAGAGAGAGGGTTACCATTCTAGGGTTAAATACCTTCAACTCACTCCCCAGGCGATTCTCAACATGGACAAGCCTCACAATCACTGTAATAATCAAGAATAGTCGCACGGGAAGGAGCAAACTGGCAGGACAAGGCTTCAGGCAGCAGGGCCCTCACTCCATCCTGCTCTCAATCATTGTCTATACGCCGCGTCCCTTCCTGCAAGAACAACCACACCGTTTCTCACCTGATCCTTGCCTCGCCTCGCCTCAGCTCACCGCCGCCCGCCTGGCACACGCGCGACACACCCGCCGGGACCCCAACACGCACGGCACACGGACACGCCCTCACTCCGGCACTTTCCGCAGCACTCTGGGCTCGGTGTGACGTCACCGATGCGCCTTTGTTTTACTCACAATGCCCCGGTGTTTTTTTCGAAATGGTTACATTGACACCTGGGGCACTTTGGTCGCTTTCCATCGAATAATAAGCATTGCTATTGAAGTTTGCGATTAAATAAATAACTTCTTCCATTGCTTAGTTAAATAATAATACTAAAATATAATGGCGTTCCCTACGTTACCTCTCTGAGAGTTGGCAACACAAGGCGCCTTCCCTCTACGTTAGTGTCTCGCCACTCGCTTGTTACTGCCTAAATATTTCACTCTAAACGAAGGACTCCATGCTATAAATCATTCCTCTGTTTGAGGCGGCGCAGGGATCACTGTACACCCCCCTTTCCCATCCCTGGGGTCGTGACCTCAAGTGAGGTCGCCAAGCGTTTTTCCTGGGGTCGCCAAGACCTCAAAATTTCAATCATTGTGTTATAATAACACATATACAACTAAACTACTGGGGTCGCAGTCATGTCTAGAGGTGCATGATTGGGGTCGTCTGAAAAAAGGTTGGGAACCGCTGCGGTACACCAGCATGATGACTTGTACGCCCCACGCCTGCATGATCACTTCCACCAGGGAGACACATCGTTCACAGGCTTGCCAACACTGCTGACACACATAATAATGCGGCCCTTATAACCAAAAAAAAAACAAAAAAACATTTCAAACAAAATTCCTCCCCTCGTACACACAACCAGGTATTCTTCCTTCCCAGGTGTCACGAATCAGACAAAAGTTCCTGATATTCCTCTAATAATTTCATCCCTTAATTAAAACCAGGCACCTCATCAACCATTACAAGAACAAAACAAAACACACATTTCTCCCGCACTACATCAGGTATTCTCCCCCCCAGGTGTCGTGGATCAGGCGCCAGGACCTGCACGTGATGACCACAGGTAACTTCACGTACACGACGGACACGAGGTTCCGCGCGCTGCACCTGCCCGGCTCGCCCTTCTGGAACCTGCACTGTAAAAAATAATGTTTTTCTTTCAACATGTAAATACTTTTTTGTGTGTTTTTAGGCAAACACAGTTGTTTTTGTAAAAACAAGGAAATATACCAGATGTATTTTATGCAACACTTAATGTTTATTATGAAACGACTATGTTTTATGTAAAACACTTCACACGTTTTACGTAAAACACAATATATGTTTAATGTACAGCACTACATTTTCCCTGCATATTATAATGGAAATGATCAAATAATTCCATATATATATATATATATATATATATATATATATATATATATATATATATATATATATATATATATATATATATATATATATATATATATATATAGAATTGTAGATAGATAGATATGTGGATGCAATACAAATGAACGCATGGTTTGAATACGTCATAATGATGAAATAACATATGGTGAACATCAATAAATGTGACAAAGTATACAGATAATGTATTATCATTACGCGATTTAAGGGTGTCTTAAAACACACTTGTTATTATCTGAACATCACAAAAATAAACACGTGTGTTCACTTAACAACACCTCACAACGTGTGCTAGCAATGAAAGTCATTACAGAATGCTAATTCTTTTCTGACAGAAACAAAGGGTTTTAGTCACTGAATGTTTGCACTGAATATCTTTTCCATAGAACTTAGGCTAGATGACTTTCCAGTAAAATTACCAAAAGCTTGAGATTTAGTATCCTAACTCTCACTTATTTCAGCACCAATCGTTCGAACTCCATCCCAACATGAATGTTTTTTGTGAAATACTTATCCACGCTTCTTGTAAAATAATTGTCTAGTTCTTAATATCAAAATGACTTGCTAATTACAAAAGCAGTCACATGGTTACTGAAACGGTGAATGGTTATATATTTAGTTTAATGAAAGCAACTGTCGTTACGCATCGACACGAAAATGAACACGCTCATGAGATACGCGTCGGAGTCTTGTATACGCAGTTCAACGGTGGAGGCCGGAGGGACGCACGCGGTTGTTTCAATTACTTCCACACTTTTTGAAGAACACTGGCCAAGTGTCCCACCAGCGATAGCCTCGAAGAAAAACAACAACAGGTCAAGGTACGTGTGAGTGTTCTTGAGGTTGTGAATATTCCTGCACTGTGACTAGGTAGGGATTGATAGGTTAATATCCCCTTATAATAGCAAACCGCAGGCTCGCATGGGGATGAAACCACCCTGTTAGGTTAGGTTTTAATTAATTTAATTTAATAGGTTCGATTAGTTCTGTTAACTATGGTAAGAGTTTTAGCGGAAAAGAAAGAAAATCTTGATCCAGGAACGGCCATCTTAAAACGCGGAGACTGATGACAGTGGTGGAGTTTTAAAATTTACAAAGTTTTCTACCTGGCCATCCCTGCCTGTCAACTGATAATGAATATCGCACTATTACAAGTAAGTTAGTTACATTAATAACAAGAGGTTATGAGAGAGAGAGAGAGAGAGAGAGAGAGAGAGAGAGAGAGAGAGAGAGAGAGAGACTTGGTTCGTCAATCCGTTGTTAGTTTTCTGTGTTGGAGTATTTTATCGGCTTATTGTAGCCTTTGCCGCTGAGCATGGTAAGTTTTTACAACTTCACCGGTCTCTGCGTCTCACAATGGCCGTCATGGGTCAGGGACGGGTCGCTTTTTTTTTTTTTTTTTTACATCCTAGCCCTTATGCACCGTAGGCGTGTCTGCCACTTGGATGTTGGTCAGAGGCAGGCCGTTGGTGTGCGGGCGAGGGTTTATAGTGGCACCTGAAAGGCCCATGCTATACACCCCAAAGCTCATCTTATTGCATACTAGCTGAGTTACCGGCGTTGCCAGGTTGTTTCTCTCTCTCTCTCTCTCTCTCTCTCTCTCTCTCTCTCTCTCTCTCTCTGTGTGTGTGTGTGTGTGGGTGTGTGTGTGTGTGTGTGTGTCTTTTTCGGTTGAGGGAGAGAGAGAGAGAGAGAGAGAGAGAACCGTTACATAACTATTGTGTTATTTTGGCCACGTTCATGGTACCATTTAAATACTTTGGATCACAGAGATTTAACAGTTCCTGAGATACTTTTATAATAACCATTCTGTTTCGAGAAAATAGCTCTATAACTTCGCTATCAATAAAGAAAATAACAAATTGCGTTTTTCCGCTTTTTATAAGTTAACGGTACCCTAAGCGGTAACTTAAAAATACCGAATAGCGCATTTTGTGTCACAGATACAGAATTTTCTATTGAGAGCAAAGTTGTACAGGCATTGTTTATAGAAAGAATGATTATAAGGAAAGGTGCATTAGTGGAACCATTAAGTCGCTATGAGGCAAAGTAATTCAACCGTAACATGAAAGTGCCCAAAAATAACATAAAAGTGCAAAAAAAAAACACCATTTGCGTCACAGATACAGAAATTTTCATAGAGAGCAAAGTTGTAGATCTCTTTCTTCCGCAAAGGAAGTATGCCCTCAAAAATGGGATCAGACCAACCATTAAGTCGCTATGAGGGAAAGTATGTTTTCATTAAAGTTTCTCTTCACATGGCACGTCCTGTAACGTGGTAACCGAAGGGGGTACTCAAATTTAGACCCCCCGAGGACAATCCAGAGGTGCCCAGGTATCTGCATGCCAAGTTTGGTTGAGCTGGCTCTGACGGTGTGTCAGTGATGAAAAAATCAACACACAAACAAACAAACACACACAGACAGACATACAGTGAATTTTATAGATACAGATGCAACTAGAACTTGGGTGTCAGGGTGACATGTAGGTGATTTTAAGCCACTCGGCAAATGTCACAAAGTTTTAAGGTAGCACTGGTGGGGATTCGAACCCATGCGTCGACATCAGTCCCACCCCACACTCACCACCCTATCCACTCGGCCACCGCCTCCCTAGATGCTTAAATCAAGCTTTTTTGCTTTCTATTCAGCTGTAACTATTTCGATATTGAACATAACTGATCAAGCCTATTTTAACCAAGCCTAACAGGGTGGTTTTATCCCCATGTGAGCCCTCGGTTAGCTATTATAAGGGTAAATTAACTTAACCTATCAGTCCTTATATCTCTGTAACCATTAATTTGCAGTGGATATATATGGGGTTTAAATTACTCAGTATGAATACCTTTATCATTTAAAAAAGATAGGAAAGCCATCTAAAGACTGGTGAAGTTGTAAAATATTTACCCTGAGGATTGCTAATAATGTTGATTACAAGAATAACAGTAAAAACCTCTAATAGGTAATTATGATATATTATGATAATATTATGATATTGTTATTATTATTATTATTATTTGTTATTATTATTATTATTATTATTATTATTAATTCTGCACCTATCATTACTATTTATTACTAGAACTATTACTATTTCTCCCACTACAACAACCACTATATCTCTGCTATTACTAGCAGTAATAATAATAATAATAATAATAATAATAATAATAATAATAATAATAATAATAATAATAATAACAACAACTTGAGAATAATAGAACTAATAATGTTATCAATAATAATAATAATAATGATACTCATATATTCTTCTTCTTCTTCTTCTTCTTCTTCTTCTTCTTCTTCATCATCATAACTACAACTACTACTACTACTACTACTACTTTTTCTTCTTTTTTGATTACTACTACGTACTACTACTACTACTACTACTACTACTTTTTCATTATTGTTGTTGTTTTGGCTAAATTTATCCAAAGTGATGTGAAATTAACGGAAATGACAGTCATTGCTCCCAGAAGTGCCTGGAAGGGGTATTTTTAGAACCACAAAATATTCCGCAAATGGTGGAAAAATCAGCAGTTATTCTTTAAAAGGCATAAAAGTCAACTCATATACCTCCACTCCATTATATGTATCTACTTGTTTTACTAGTTTGATTACAAAATAGCGACATGCATGTCATAATTCTCAATAAACCATATTTCAGAGCCATAACGGCATCTAGTAAATACCAACACAAAAGCACAACAAACTTGATTCGAATTGTCAAAAACATCACTCAGAGACATTTTCTTCATCACATGTACTTGTATTACATACAAGAAAGCAACATGCATGTCACATTTCACATATGATGGTGTTTCACAAGCATTAAACAACATAGCAAAAAAACACTAGAGAGGTAAACATAAATAATGCAAATAGGACAACATCAATGTTAGCACATGCAATGCTTGCAATGTATGAGAACAGTATTTGAACATATTTTGATGGTGCAACTTATCAGGAAAACGGCAGAAGTTTTCTAGTGTACATCATACATCTCTGACGCTTTACGAGTTAATGTCTCCAAATCCCTACTTTGTTTCTTGCTGTTACAGGTGTGTGTATGGGAAAGCACTATTCGAAAGGCCACACCGATACCAGCTGCTGGATACCAGTCCAAGTGTAGCTGTGAGGAGGTGACCCAGGACGATCCAATTCTGTTTCCATGTAATTCAAACACTGGTAGCTGCAAGATGTGTATAAAGAGTAATAGTATAAAGGTATGTACTGTAAAGCTATTACATTTTGGAGTTGTTGTAACATATATGTTGCACACACACACAAACATGCTTACTGACAGGTGTACTGGTTACCCTAACTTTTGTTGTTGCCCAGTTTCTCTTCCCCCTCTTATCTCCATTGGCTGGGGTAAATGATCAGATGAAGTCATAGTTAACTGGTGCATGAGATTGGCCATAGCCTTCCATACAGAAATTCAGTAACTCAGCCCATAAATGTCATCCGTGCTAAGTTGAAGTAATGAATGACCTCTAATTTTCATTCATGTGGTGTAGCTACTGGTATGGTACATAATTGATGCATACTGCTGAGGAAAAAAAATAACCTTTTAATCATGAGTGCTGTTATGCATAATTGCTCTATGTGCCCTTTCTCTACTTCAAAAGTCAGTAGATATATTCATCATATACTTAGAGTGCACAAAAATAGTCCTAATTTCTTAATATCATGTAACCTTGGCACATGTGCTTACACTACTAAAAGTTGGAAAGCTTTTAAGCAACACAATTGGCGATGCCACAAAGAAGTTGGTAGCATCAGTGATGAACATATGGCAGCTACTGGTGGTGAAGAATCTGTTATTGGAGATGTTCTTGATATACCCAGTGATGAAACAAATACTCTCTTTGAAAATTTTGCATTTTTAAAGAATGCTGAATATGCATTGAAATTAGAAACACAACACAGAATTCCAAAGAGTGCTGTTAATGATATCATTGCACACACATCACTATTAGTGTCTCATTATGTGACCCAAGCAGTTAATAAGGTAGTCACTACTTCTGGAATAAAATTGGGAAGTGAGGTTTTGGAGTCTATTAAACATGTTGATTTCAGCAATATAAGTACAGACCATAATAGACATAAATATTACCAAACTCACTGCAAGTTGATATCACCTGAAGAAGTTTTAGTTGGGAGTGAAAGTAAAACAGTCAATGGAGAAACAAGAGAAATAAAGAAGCTTGGATATTATGTACCATTCAAGGAGAGCATTCAGGCTCTCTTACAATTGCCAGAGGTATTAAGAGCAGTGCAAACATCCCATTACTCACAAAATGATATGATGCATGATATATGTGATGGAACATTTATTAGGGAGCATACAGTATTTCAGCAGAATGTAAATGCATTGCAAATAATATTAAATCATGATGACATGGAGATAGTGAATCCTCTTGGCACTCATGTAAAAAAGCACAAGCTCTCCATGTTTTACTACAGCTTAGCAAATATTCCACCTCAATTTCGATCAAAGCTGTCATCTATTCAGCTCGTAGCTATAGCCAAAAGCAGGGATATTAGAAAATTTGGAGTTAAGACTCTTCTTCAGGATTTTTTAAATACTTTGAATGACATGCAGCAAAAAGGAATAGAAATAGAAATAAATGGTTCTAAGCAAACTGTATATGGGGCTTTGGTAATGGTTCCATGTGATACTCTTGCTGCACAATGGCTGGGAGGTTTCAAAGAAGGAGTTGCTTTTGCTGTCAAGCCTTGCAGAACTTGTGAAGTCACTAAAGTTGACTTGAAGAGAAAATTTAGCCATGTAGAATGTGAGGAACGCCAGTTTGTAGAACATAGTGAGAGAACAGCTGCTTTGAAGACTTTGAGTAAGGCATCCATGGAGTATTGGAGTAAAATGTGGGGAATTAAAGAAGCTAGTGCTCTAAGTAATATAAAAGATTTTCCATTAAGTCAATGCCTTGTCCATGACCCAATGCATGTGTTAACAGAAGGCATTGTCCCTTATGAAATGGCATTAATGCTGTATAGTTTTGTGTATTGCAAGAATTATTTCAGCTTGGCCTATCTGAATGCTCAGATGGAAAACTTTGCATTTTCATACCTAGATTCAAGTCATAAACCTGAGAAAATAGACCAGAAGCAACTAGCTACTGATAAGAAAATAAAGCAAACTTCAGCATCGATCTTGACCCTGTGTTATGCTTTACCATTCTTAATTGGACATAAAGTAAAGAGAGATGATGAGATGTGGAAGAATTTTGTACGGCTTTCACAAATAACAATGCTAGCTACGTCACCACTTGCTGATCTAAACACTGTCGGACAGCTAGACCAGCTGATTAGCAGTCACCATTACAAATTTCAAGAAATTTTTCCATCTAAGACAATTACTCCTAAATTTCATTACTGCCTTCATATACCTGAGCAAATTAAGAGATTTGGCCCAGGTAGGAATCAGTGGTGCCTTCGGTTTGAAGGGAAGCATGGTTTTTTTAAACAAAAGAAGTGGCATTGTTTCAAAAATATATCAAAGTCCATGTCAGAGTACCACCAGAAATATATGTGTTACAGAATGCTTTGCTCTAATCCTCTTTTTGGCAATGAGAATTTCCTCTATGCTGGGGATATAGTTAAAGAAGGTACTGAAGTAGACATTGCAGTAAAATTCCCAGATATCAAGGGACAATGTATAAGCTTATTCCTAGAACACAATTTGGAAGTAGTTGAGGCCTCTTTTGCTTACATGTCACCAACAGTGAGTATCAAGGGTCATACATATAAACCTGGAGTAGCATTACTACTGAGTTGGGAAAATCTGGTTCCAGTCTTTGGTCTTTTGTGCCATAACTTAGTGTATGATCAGATGAAATTCTTTGTAGTTGACAAGCTATCAAATTGTGGCTATGATGACCATTACAATTCATATGTAGTGACACCAACTGGAAGGCTAAGAGTTTTGAGCTATTGCAGTATAGTGAATAATTGGCCTCTACCTGTTCATTATGTAAATAATGAAATGTATGTAACAAACAGATACTGTCATTTTGTTGAACATGTATAATTTAAAGCAGTTGTATTGGAGTAGGTGATGGGCTATTAGTGTTTCAGTATTCAGTGCAAGCTGGCCACTCCTAATATTGATCCATTATGTATTTATGTTTCCAAGCTGACACAAGTTTAAAAGATAAGCTGATTTTGAATGCTGTGCCTTGCTGTGATGTGCATCATATATATATATATATATATATATATATATATATATATATATATATATATATATATATATATATATATATATATATATATATATATATATATATATATATATATATATATATATATATATATATATATATATATATATATATATATATATATATATATATATATATATATATATATATATATATATATATATATATATATATATATATATATATATATATATATATATATATATATATATATATATATATATATATATATATATATATATATATATATATATATATATATATATATATATATATATATATGGACTAATGAGCGTATGAAATCCTCTGTCTTGCTGGAAAGAAGGTGAAGTGCCTCAGGACATGCGTGACGATGCATAACATCGTTACTCCTGTACAAAAACAAGGGCGACAGGAGTGACTGCAATAACTATCGAGGTATTTCTCTCATAGCATATTTTGTCACAAGATATTTGCTATATGTTAGTAAGCACATTTTTTTAAAGTGTGTAGCATTATATGATTGCAGCCCTTCATTTTGCTTTATATTCAGTACCTGTATTATTATCTCTTTGTTACATTTATAGCATGCCAGTGTTTCGAATATGGAGCAGTAATGTAAAACAAGGAAGACGGTTGCATGTGAGACAGATATAGACAGTCTTTTGCAAAAAGGTAAGCAGTCAAAATTGCTGTATATGCAGTACGATACTGCACATTTGAACCCTGTTACTGGTACCTCAGAATTCATGAATTTAGTCTTTTGTCATGATCCTTTTCACGGAATTATGAACCGATTCTTTGTACCTCCGTTAATTTAATGATTATGTCGAACAATACTAAGTTTCTATTTTTTAAAATTTATTTAAATTCATTTTTTTTTAACCTGAAACATTTGCAGATTTTCTCACAGACCATTTATTAGAAGCTGTGGTGTATGAGATTGTACAGTAGCCCTAATATTTATTTTCCAAATGTGAATGAAACATGAACTAATACAAGTAGGTCTAAATTGGAAAAAGCAGGTGCATCTTGTAGAGCTGAAGGCCTAATGTATAATAACCATGATTACCTCTTTATCAGTATTGTCTACATGGTTATTTTACTACAATTTACCTTTAAAATGACTTTATATCAAGATTCTACTTCTAGTCATAGGTGACCTTCCAAATTATTAGTACTGCTGATCACCATGAAGAGTTAAATGAAGTTAATATGTTTCTAACTATTGCAGCAAAGGATAAACTTTGTGTTGTCTCAAGATCGGCCCAGCCTTGTGTTGGAGGCTTGTGGAGAGCCTGTGGTCAAAGACAATGAAGTGTTAGAAGAAGTGAAAATGAAGTTTTACTCCTGTTAACTGATGATGAAGCAGTATTCACCATCCAGCAGCAAGTTACTCGTACATGGTGGTACTGCACACCAAGAACAATACACATCAACTGCTAGTACCAGTACTTCTGCTCCACAGCAAGGTGAACAGGACACACCAATTGCCACTAGTTCTGCTGCACACCAAGAGACACACTGGCAGACATAAGCAACAATTCAGCTTCTTCGGTTGAAGCTCCTGCAGGTGACAGTCAGATGCCACACCTCAACGGCCTGACGGAGGGGTACATTTAACTCTTCATTTTCTGATTGTTGCCTGCAAGAGGGCTATATAGGGTTATTTTGATAACCATAGTGTGCTAACTGTAGGCTTAAAGATTTCTTTATGCTCTATACATTATATATATCTGTGTGTGTGTGTGAGGGTTTGCGTGCGCGTGCGTGCAAATGCGTGCGTGCATGCGCAAAACCCGTGCGTGCGTGCGTGCATCTGCGTGCATGCGCGGGTGAGCGATTGCGTGCGTGCGTGCGTGCGTGAGCGTGGTGCGTGCGTGTGTGCGTATGTGTGTGTGTGTGTGGTTCCCAAATATATATATATATATATATATATATATATATATATATATATATATATATATATATATATATATATATATATATATATATATATATATATATATATATATATATATATATATATATATATATATATATATATATATATATATACATACATACATACATACATATATACATACAAACAAGATAAGCATGGTTGCCAATGTGTTGGTTAATCCTACAATATTTTGTCACAAAAAAGATATCTACCTATATGTTAGTAAGCACATTTTTTTAAAGAGTGTGTAGCATTATATGATTGCAGCCCTTCATTTTTGCTTTATATTCAGTACCTGTATTATTATCTCTTTGTTACATTAATAGCATGCCAGTGTTTCGAATATGGAGCAGTAATCGTAAAACAAGGAAGACGGTTGCATGTGAGACAGATATAGACAGTCTTTTGCAAAAAGGTAAGCAGTCAAAATTGCTGTATATGCAGTACGATACTGCACATTTGAACCCTGTTACTGGTACCTCAGAATTCATGAATTTAGTCTTTTTGTCATGATCCTTTTTCAGAATTATGAACCGATTCTTTGTACCTCCGTTAATTTAATGATTATGTCGAACAATACTAAGTTTCTATTTTTTTTAAATTTATTTATTCTTTTTTTTTTTTAACCTGAAACATTTGCAGATTTTCTCACAGAATTTATTAGAAGCTGTGGTGTATGAGATTGTACAGTAGCCCTAATATTTATTTTCCAAATGTGAATGAAACATGAACTAATACAAGTAGGTCTAAATTGGAAAAAGCAGGTGCATCTTGTAGAGCATAATTTTTGATGTATAATAACCATGATTACCTCTTTATCAGTATTGTCTACATGTTTATTTTACTACAATTTACCTTTAAAATGACTTTATATCAAGATTCTACTTCTAGTCATAGGTGACCTTCCAAATTATTAGTACTGTAGCTATATGAAGAGTTAAATGAAGTTAATATGTTTCTAACTATTGCAGCAAAGGATAAACTTTGTGTTGTCTCAAGATCGGCCTGTTTGTGTTGGAGGCTTGTGGAAGCCTCATAGAAGACAATGAAGTGTTAGAAGAAGTGAAAAATGAAGTTTTACTCCTGTTAACTGATGATGAAGTATTCACCATCCAGCAGCAAGTTACTCGTACATGGTGGTACTGCACACCAAGAACAATACACATCAACTGCTAGTACCAGTACTTCTGCTCCACAGCAAGGTGAACAGGACACACCAATTGCCACTAGTTCTGCTGCACAAGGAGACACACTGGCAGACATAAGCAACAATTCAGCTTCTTCGGTTGAAGCTCCTGCAGGGGACAGTCCAGCTGCCACACCTCAACGGCCATCTACTTTAATAGCAGGTACATTTAACTCTTCATGTGCTGATTGTTGCCTGCCTAGGCTAGAAGGGTTATTTTGATAACCATAGTGTGCTAACTGTAGCTTAAAGATTTCTTTATGCTCTATACATTATATATATCTGTGTGTGTGGGGTTTGCGTGCGCGTGTGCATGCGTGCGTGCATGCGCAGGGTGAGCGTGCGTGCGTGCGTGCAAGCGTGCGTGCATGCGCGGGTGAGCGTGCGTGCGCGGGTGAGCAGGTGCGTGCGTGTGTGCGTATGTGTGTGTGTGTGTGGTTCCCAAACTGGGGGGTATATATATATATATATATATATATATATATATATATATATATATATATATATATATATATATATATTATATATATATATATATATATATATATATATATATATATATATATATATATATATATATATATATATATATATATATATATATATATATATATATATATATATATATATATATATATATATATATATATATATATATATATATATATATATATATATATATATATATATATATATATATATATATATATATATATATATATATATATATATATATATATATATATATATATATATATGTGGGTGTGGGGTACCAAACTGGGGCCATGGCTCCCTGGGGGGCATATAAAATAAAGTAGGCTGCCAAAATCAGAGGCTATGCAGATAAAGCTACAAGAGTTTATTGGGTGAGCAGCAAGTAGAGGAAACTTATAGGTTCATTGCAGGTGTTCAACATAAGTTTCTAGGTATTAGAAAATTGAAAACTGTATAAGAATGTACTTTTACTGGGGTACTGGTGTATCTGCTGCAGGCTCAACCAGTTGCACTTCAACGTCCCATCAGACAAAGAGACACTCGGATTTTTTTATAGCAGTGGACAAGTCTCCTGACTCTCAGCAGCCCAACACCTCACAGATTTTGTCTCCAGCCTTCAGTCCATATTCATCTTCCTTAGTCCACTCCCCTGCCCCTTCACACATTCCCTCCACAGTTCCTACCACTGGCCCATCAAACCCTCCTCACCCTTCATCCCCTACTGCTGGACCCTCACATGCTCCTCATCCCTCGTCCCCACGACAGGAACAGCAACTCCTAGATTTCATTGCTTCCCTTCCTCCCCACTCACCCGATTCTACTGTCATCTTAGCACCATCCCCCTACAGTTCATTCAGTGATCAGACCCTATCCCTTCCCCCTTCACCTCCTACCTCCCCTACACAAAATTTTGAAGAGGAGTCAGATTGACCATTAAGTGATGGAATACCACAACGTAAGTTTCAGTTTTAGTTTATGACCCTAGTTGTGAATTATAGTAATTAGATTGGTGATGCACTGGTGCCTATAACAAAGGTAACTTTGGACAAACCAATTTTGGAAGGGTGGAAAGTATTTATATATTCTGTTCCTGCCCCTCACTTACCATTACAGTTGCCAGATTTGTTTGCATTCATTCTTCACACCCTCACCAACTCCCATGTTCCCTTCCCATACTCCCTTCAAATCCTTTCAGAACAGCTTCTTATGCTCCATTTCTCACTCAAGTTGCTCCCAAGATCCTCATCCCACTATTCAGTTCTCCATTTCCACAAATAATTTTCTTTTCTGCCTTTCCAAGTTCTCATTCCCTCTGCTTCCCAGCTGCTCCCTGTATGCTCTCTTCCCTTCAACCACTTTTCTCACCCAGTCCACCCACCATGCTGTCCTCTTCAGACCTCTACCTCACCTCTTTACCCCAAACATATCTACACATGCTGGATTCTTCCTTAAACACCATACTCACCTACTGTATCCATTCATTCCAAATCATACTTGCCTAGTTTTCTCTACACCACTCTCCAGAACTTACATCTTTACCTACTCCTGTAACTTCTCCACCTCTTAGTGGTCCAACAGACCACATCCAATACATCTATATACCTTTGCATCTTTCACAGACCTCCTCATTCATTCATCCGCACAGATATAATCTACAGTGCTTTTTGCTCCCTCCATTTTCCACCCTACTCACTCCATACTCCATACCAGTACAATATTTCACAGATCCACCTCTGCCTGAACTGTCAGGGGCGACGAAAGCGATGCTACTAGAGCCTACCTGTTCCCGAAAATTGTGGCTACAGCTGATTGAAGAGACAAAAAATTATTATCTAAAGTTTTATCCCTTGATTGAATCAAATCCTATGGGGACATACAAAGCAATTGGAATGAAGATGGTGTCTGCTTATCCATCCATCAAGCGTGAAGGCTTGTTTCCATGGGTAAGCTCTGTTGTGTTTTCAGTCTTGCCTTAATGGTATATGTACATGTAGATATTTACTGGATCTCACCAGTATGCTTATTGAATATCATGGACCTCTTTAGCCAGAATGTGATAGTAGTATGCTACCATTTATTATCAATAGGCATTTGTATGCTTATGTAATGAACAGGGATCTTGCCCAGGTCAAATTTTTCTTAAGCAGAACTTGTCTCTAATACTATAATATAGAAATTGGCTTAAACGATCCCTGATATGCTCTAACTATAGCTGAAGCCTTATGCAAAGATTGTAAGTGGAGAAGTATCTATAGAGAAAGTACAAAAGTTGTATGCTCCTTTTATGGATGTGGAGAAAGCCTATGATAAAACTGACCAGGAAGGCATGAGTTACTTGAGAGGTGCACGTGAAATAACATGGAGGACAGAAGGATGAATGTGGAAGTACGTAAGGAATATGGTGTGGGATTGAATGTACTGGAGAGTGTGAAAACGAACACCTTGAGGTGGTTCGGGCATGTGAAATGTATGTAGAGCAAGAGAGAGTTACTAGGAGGGTATACAATGGTGAGGTGCTGGGGCAGCAAGGGAGAGGTATACCGAGAGTGAGATGGAGAGATGTTGAGAGGTATATGAATAAGAGTGGGGTTGAGTGAAAGGAAAGGTGCCTGTTGACAGGGAATAGGAGTGCATGGAGGTGACTCATCTGTGGCCACCTCTACAGATTGAAGCATCTGGTAATCAATAGATAGATAATCTTGTAGGTTTGAGATGCCAAATAAAGTGCTAAATCCATATTAATAATTTAAATTTTAGACTTAAATGTGAGGTCAATACTGTATAGGCCTATATCTTCTAAACGCAAGACTAGATACTGTATAGGCCTATATCCTTTAAATGTTTTTTGTTTCGATTCCAGAGTCAGTTTACTAGGGCCCTCAGTCAGAGCATTCGAACTGAGCGTTATAAACAGAAGAGAAAGAGCATGCCTCATGTACAACATGCTCATCCAGCCCCCAAAAGATTTGCTTTGGGTAGGAAGCAGTTTACCACTATAGAGAATCAAGAACGTGAGCTGACCGAAGACGAATTCGTGAGGCACACCAAAGAACTTTGCCAGGAAATGAAAAAGAAAAATCTTAACACTGAGCATATAAATATGCTTTTAACTGCTACAATGGTGAACCGACAAAAGTGGATATCAACACTTCCTGGTGGACTCATCTCACCAATATTGATGAAGTTCCCTTGCTTCTGGAAGAGCAGTTTTGTAAGTATTTTTTTTTCTAATGATGTAGTTTTATGTTGCATATGTATTTGAAACCCACACTGCATTATGTGTCTTTAATGTATACATCACTGTATTTAGCTACATATACCCCGCTTTAGAAGGAGAATGTGCTATCAAAGGATGCAATATACAGTGGGAGGCCTAAAATATTTCAGATTTTTTATGCAGTATTATGTGATTAGATGAAAACTAATAGGATCTGCTTTTAACTGAGGTAGTTTTACTAGGTTCTAGACAAAACAATTTTTGAATTTGGGAACCTTCATGTTATGCATGTGAAGGGAGTAATTATACTGTATGCACATTCTGAAGTAGATCTTGACAATTTTATTTTGGCTTACAGATCAAAACTGAGATGGAAAGACTTCTCAAGGATACCACTGAAAGCTGGAAGACTAAATTGAACAAGATATGTGACACACTGATTAAGAAGGTTCCCAAGACTGACCATCATGTAAGTAATTTTACTTGCTTTCTATTTTTCTTCACATACCTATACCAAATGTTTTATCTATTCATTTGCTACATCCATTCCCCATTGATCTATTACTTAATGAAGCATCTTTACACTGAACATTCATATTCATATCTCATAATGAACTTACTTTTCCCTACTGTAATTAGAGCAGACATGGGGCGATTACTTATGTTTTGTAATCAATAATGATTACTTTATATTTTCACAATTACGATTACAATTACAGTATAATTGTTTTAATCGATTACAATTACATGATGTATTAACCATGATTACAATCGCAATTACAGGGGGGATTGGAAGGTAAACATATTTCTGCGAGTCGCGACTCGTCCAGTTTTCATAGAGTAACATTCAAATAATCGTTTGATTGCACCTTGTAGGAATGCATACCTTATATTGTTTGTGTAGCTACTCTTCATTCACTATAATTTATAGTTCATAAGGTGCATATAATAGACTACTAACCTTTGGCAAGTTGGGAGGTCCACTGTATTACTACCCTGGAAACACAATGACGTCACCCTGGCGTCACGGTGACGTTGCCTTTTGGTCACGTTTTTGTCGTCGGACGACGTCACTTTGACGTCATCTTGTAGACTCCCAGCGACATCAATACGACGTCGCACGGCGACGTCGCCAGATGACCTTTGAATGACCAAAAGATGACCTAGGAATGACCTGGATGCAACCCAAATATGACCCATGGGGTGACCTCTGGGTGCCCTAGGGGTGTCTATAGTGCAAGCATCACGCAGTATGGGATAAACTTCACCAAAATACTTTGGAAATACTTCTTCCATCATAAAACAAATCACTTTATTCTGCAGTCAAATGCAAATTATACTTTGAGAAATCTGGCAGCCTGAGTCCATAGACTTTGCAACCAACTGAACACATGACTGTGTTCGGTTAACTGCGAAGTATACAGGCTCAGGCAACCAGGTTCTTCTCAAAGCAAGATTTATTTTTTGCATTCAATCAGAGAATAAAGCAGATTCGTTTTACAATGAATGATATGCCATATTGTATGAAACCAGCAAAATTGGAGGATAAACGTATATCTGAGAGTATTCTTCAAATACTGACTAAGCTCGTCCTCACACTCAAGAACACCAAATATGCCGACCGACTAAAAACCCTGGACATTCCAAGCATGAAATACCACAGACTGGGGTGATATGATATAAGTATAGAAATACGTGAATGATGTGAATGATGTGCCATGTTTACTTGCGGAGGTTGGGACAACGAGATTGCGAGGGCATGATAAGAAGCTTGCATAACTGGGAGCGAACAGACCCATCACTTCCAATGACTGGAATTCACTGCCCCACAAAGTGATGTGCTAATACATTAAATAGCTTTAAAGATTATCTTGACAAAATGTGGAAGCACAAAAAATATGACGTGGTCTATAAACTAAATTAGGTTCTAAATAGTTGACTTTTTAAAAATCTTTTTACGTAAGGAGCGGACAAAAAGCCCTTGACTTATTCAAGTCTGCTGCAATTATTATCATTATTATACCAGTCAGAATTCCCTTTTCCAAAACACAGTATCAGCCCCCACACTCAACACCTTCAAGCACAAAGTTCACGCTGTACCAGTCAGTAGCCTTTATGAATACATACAGGGCAATACGCATTGTCACACAAGTGTATTCCCCTGCTCCAAATGCATTAACAGGACAAACTGTTCAAAACACCTTTCATCACAAGCACAGAAATACAACCACCACAGCATCATTACAGCCTGACCAGCTGGTTGTGTGCCTGTATTCATGACTTGGAACCTGAGTGGTGTGGGCCAACCTGCTAAGTTACACACACACACACACACACACACACACACCCACCCACCCACCCACCCACCCTCCCTCCCTCCCTCCCTCTCTCTCTCTCTCTCTCTCTCTCTCTCTCTCTCTCTCTCTCTCTCTCTCTCTCTCTCTCTCTCTCTCTCTCTCTCTCTCTCTCTCTCTCTCTCTCTCTCTCTCTCTCTCTCTCTCTCACACACATATGCTAAACATCCCCAGGGTCACCCACCCCAGTAACACGACATCTTCAGGATCAGTCAGCCAAATCACTCATTGCCTACGTAATTAACACAAGCCAGGTTAATACATGCCCAGTAATTCTCCCCAACACCCTCACGCCCCAAGAGTACCCAGGTTCAAGCCATTTCAATGAACTTGAAAAATATATTTCTTTTGGTTTGCTAGAAAACACAAAACACAAACCCTGGAATGTGGCTTTATATCTCCTCTCCCCGCAATGTTTCTGTGGTGCTGTGGGTACTTAAAACTAGTGTGATGGTTCTATGTGCTACTCCTGTGTGGAAGGAGTTAATGGAAGTGGGGTTAAGGCATGAACTTACTTCAATTCGAGGCAGATTGTAAGGGCACTCAGGGAGAACACAGCTGTTGGCTTGGCCGGCCCGCCACAGGACAGGGCTCGTCCCGATTGGTCGAGTATAATTGCACTTATCTTCCACATGCTTAAAATTAACAAGGTACCTAAATTAAAGCTTAAAATGACTTTCATAGGTCTACTTTATTTATTTATTTATTTATGGCGTGTACATGTGGAATAATGGTGAGGGTATTTATGTTTTCACAGTATGTTGTGGCTGCCTATATTCTGGGAGGCATTTGTTTGCGTTAACGGAGCTACTCTTCCTCTTCCTCTTCCTGTGGGATAAGCTTCATTTGAAAACAAAATTGGAAAATGTTGATTAAATAGAATTGCAAGAGGTAATGGTAAAGGCGGAAAGGTTTATAATTTCGTCTTTCTCCTCTGGCCTTCTCTTATCCCCTTCCCCTCCCTGGGCTCTTACAGATGAATAACCCGGTAACATGTTGCTTAATAGGCATACATATGTCATCTTGACGTTGGTTCATGGTTGTCATGCAACGTCACTCTGCGCCGTCATCTTGACGTTGGTTCATGGTTAAACCATGACAACATCACTCTGCAACGTCGTCTTGACATTGGTTCATGGTCATTCTTGGAATATGACCAGAAGGTGACCAGGAGGTGACGTCATTTTAAGGTCATGTGTTTGCTGGGCAATGATGCTAATGTAATTGCAAAAGTAATCATGATTATGATCTTAATAAAATGTAAGAGTAATTAATTATAATTACTTAAGAAGCTGTAATCAGTTTCAATTACCTCATGTTTGAATTTGAGCTCTCCCTTTATCAATGTACTTTAGACTCTGATATTTAACTTTCGCACTTATCCTCTCGTTTGATCTAGAATGGTTTCGTCAGTTTTGTTAAATAGTGACAAATTCTTGCTTTCTTGAACCTCTTCATAGAATGACCTTCAACACATGTGTCTTGCTATTCCAGAGTTCACTGCATGAATATGATGTAATTCACTACATTGAAAATGAAATTTCCTTCAAACGAGGAAGAGGTGTAAAGTCTCAGCCAGTTATCCTGCTAAGATAATTGTATGGTGATCAAGATAAAGACTTCAGTAGTGCTGAAAAGTCTCCTCCTCACATCATCTTGACTGTTGAAAATAAAAGCCTGAAGGATGTATATATCACTGGGGATGGATGTACAATTCCATGTGAAACAGGTGATGATGTGTGTGATGCAGTAATCTTATTGCTTGGGACATATTACATATTTGACTTAGGGTATCCAAGGATTTATTCACAGATTTTAGGATTCCTGCAACAGTATGTGTTAAATGAACCATACACTTTGGAGAAGTCTTCAGGTTATAATCATTTTGTAGCACAGTATGAAAGGTTGTTGAGAGCATAGGAGGATTCACATAATGTAAGTTGCCTCCATCCTCCTTCCTCCCCCTATCCTTCTAAGATAAGAAACAGATAAGATAATTTATTGGTCACATTGTTCTACATAAATGCATACAAGTGAAATTCTTTATAGCAAAAACAGGCTCCAAAAGTATTCTACATAGATAAGAGTATAGCACATAAAAAACATAAAAGCATAATTTTTTTTAAAAGGTATTAAAATTATTTTTGTGGATAAAAATGGTTAAAGAGCACTATACTGCTTGGGACAAAAGATTTTCTGTAGCGATCTGTTTTAATCAATGGCAGTGCCAGCCTTCGTCCTGATCTTAAAAAGTTATAACAGTTATTAAGAGGGTGAGTTTGATCCTGCATTATTTTTCCTACTTGTTTTATTGCTGCCTCTTGATATAGAATATCTGTGAATGTTACTGATGCCCCTAACTTTTTAGCTTTTTTAACTATTTTGTTCAGTTTATTTTTGTCTGCTAAAGTTAGCCTTTTGTACCAAGTAGAGATAGAAAAAATCAAAATTGACTCAAGGGTAGATCTATAAAATAAGTTGATTATTTTCTTGTTTACCTGAACGGAACGTTATTTAAAATTCTAATGAAGTAAAGTCTCTCTCTCTCTCTCTCTCTCTCTCTCTCTCTCTCTCTCTCTCTCTCTCTCTCTCTCTCTCTCTCTCTCTCTCTCTCTCTCTCTCTCTCTCTCTCTCTCTCTCTCTTCTTTGCAAATTTCATATAAATGTTTATTTTAGCACTAATGTGAGTGAGTAAATATCCACATTAGGTTATCTTAAAACATATTTTGTATTAACTAAAGCAATTTTTCAGTAAATTATTAATGACTACAATTACATCATTGTCACAATTTTACTTATTAACGAGTAAAATCTTGACAGTGATGTAATTGCAATCAAAAATAATTTGTTGAAACAATGCTGTTGTTTAATGCAAAACAAATGTTTTAAGATAAACTACTGTGTGTTTTTACTTAAACACATTAACACTTCTAAAACACCTAAAGGTGTTTTAGAAGTGTAACAAACCCATAAACAGCTTTTTGTGTTTTTGAATAAACGGTATTAAACACCATGTGTTTATAATGGAACACCTATGTTTATGAAACCATCCTGTTTTTAGTAAAACATGGTTGTTTATATAAATACGCGTATTTGTGTTTTAGAAGTGTAACAGCGGAAAACATGTTATCGCGTTTTCCCAAAAACATTTATTTTTACAGTGTGGAGGTGGACCGGCCCGCCATCACCGACTCCGGCCTCTACGAGTGCCAGGTGTCCATGCAGCCCAAGATATCCCGCCGCTTCAGGCTCAGCGTTGTGGGTGAGTGATGATCCTATTCAAGTTAATGAAGTAGAAGCTCAGATTAGCACCATGAAACCTAACAAGCCTTGTGGACCTGATGGTCTCAGTCCCGGTGTCTTGAGATTATTACCTGCCCAGTGGATCCTCACCATTTCAGTGTTATTTAATGCAGTCTTTTCCTCAGGGTGTTATCCCTCATCCTGGCGCCGTGCTCGTATGTTCACTATATTTAAGAGAGGTAACAGGAAAATTCCGGTGAACTACCGAGGGATCAATGTTATTAATTGTTTGGCAAAGCTCTTTGACTCAGTTTTGGACCCTTCTTTTCTTGTATTAAATCAACTCTTTTATCACTCATTAATTACTCAATAAAGGATCTCACCGTCTCGTATCCCAGGTAACGTGATCCGGCTTAAGTTGTTATTGGAGACTGGTGTTCGGGGATAAACAAGGGAAAAAGAAAATATACATTTATCTAAAATTAAATGAAAGTAGTTGACTTACGCAATATTCTATGCTCAGACGATCATAACACTGGCATATTCAGCAATGGATGAAACATATGACAAACGACATGTCTTAAACATAATACTACAATATGTGCTCAATTGTTGCCAATAATAATAACACTCGTCGTTCCACAAGCAGTGGTTTGTATCTCTCTGCTTACATCACAATCATTATGTACTCTCCTCACAATCCTACTACACATTCCTATAGTATAATCTACTACAAGTCACGGAAGCACCAAATTATACCACACCCAGTGGTTTTACCTTTGTTTTATATCGCAAACAAATAATCACAATCCTGTCCCACTCACAATCCTACTTCACATCTCCTACATTATAATCTCCAGGACAATACAGTCGGTTTCCCTTAGATTCTCGAATTTCTACTCACGCTTGAGATCACAACAGCCATTCTCGGCTGAGTGAGTAGCAGGTCTGCTTGAGGCGAGAACCAAGCTCGGTCTACTCATACCACTGATTTCTAGGCCACATTTTTCTTTGCTTGAGGCGGACTTACATCCTTGACACGCCCTTAATTTTCTACATAACCAGTGACCAATACTTCCTGTCACACCCATCTGCTCGCTCATTATGTTGTACTGTTTTACTTCTCCTGCTATTCGTGATTCAGTCTTAAGACACTCCCACAGTGATTTTTCTGTTAAATTATTGGCTCATAACATATAGCCACGACTGACGTCACGGATCAGAGTCTTTTTCAATGGTTGTTCACACTTTCTGACCACGCCCACTGGGTATCTGTTTTCTGTATCTGAGTCTGGGTATCTGTTTTCCTTTATCCTCGTTGTTTCCCTCCTTGTTAGTGTTTGTCCTATGAGATGTTTACACAGTTGTATATCTGTCACCCTACGTGTTAATGTTTGTCCTGTCAGATGTTTACTCTGTACTGTTATGGCTGTTCCTCTTGTTTGTTCGTTTTCTGGTTCCCGACATACTTCCCCTTCCGGAAGATCTCGCCTCGGAGATCTCACAGGTGTTGGTGGAGAAGATACGCCTTGCAATGTCTGCAATTGGCTCGAGTCTGGAAGGAGGCGGCATTGTGCGTACCGCAGGACATAGGAATACCCAACGGCAGACGTCACCAGCAGAAGAACCAGGATGACGACAATGGCAAAGACAATCCACCAATGGATTGCGGATTGGAAGGGCTGTTCCGGCTCGACCACAGAATTGAGGGGCTGCAAGCCAGCTGTTAGCTCCTGTAGGGGGATGGACTCAGCACTGCGAAGAGAACCTTGCCGAAGCGTCAATATCCCATTACCCGCCAGGCTGACACTATGTCTGTTTACAGGATTGGTATGGCATGTGAGTGTCAGAGTGATGGGGGAGGCAAGTGAACAGGTCCAGTAGCCAGGACCTTTTATAAACATAGGGGGAAATGTTTTCAAGACTATTGTGTGGCAGAGGTTGATCACTGACTCATGATTCAAGAAAGCAGCCGATTCACAAGAGGCTGCGTGACTAGACTCATAGACGGGGCCTGTGGGAGGACAAACTAACATATGGTTATTCTTGTTACTGTGTTCCATACTAGAAAGCAGAAAATATATTTTCCGATTATCATGAAGGCAATATATCGTGAATCAACACTATACATAAGAAAGTAAGTGCTATTCTGCACAGAAAATGGAAGGGAGTCGATTCGAAAGACATCAAAGGTGTCAGGCGGATCTCCTCGTAAAGGTTTGGTGAGACAGAAATTACGAGAATCGTGCAAAGCCGTTGTCCTGGAGGACAGTTATTACATCCCTATATAAAGCTAAAAAATCAAGAACTGCTAGGCACAAAAGACCTGGAGGCCGAACCTAGGCTTCCTTTAATGTGCTGAACAACTGTTTGTCTCACATAATGGTTGGAGTTATGTATGTTTGCAGGGGAGCCTGCAGACTCAACTTTAAATCTTGTATACCTGGTCTCATGTGTCTCAATGCTAAGTCAAAATACAACAATGCTTGTAGGAGCTTTTTTCTCTTCATAATGCCAAAGTCTATAGAAAATTAGCGCACAACTTGGTTCAATACATCTACAGCTGAATATAGCCTATTAAAGGCAGATTGCATGGCATGCATATTACTTAACGATGTTGAGTTTTCCATAATAAACATTTAACTATATAAAATTTTATCAGTTAATGACTCTAGTACTCTATTTTTCCATGAATAGCATCAACTTGAGCCTGGGTCGCGGTACCAAATAAGATATTAGACAAGGATCCTTAAAAAAAATATATTTCTCTTTTTTTTATAACTCATAGAAGCATGCAGCTTGTTTTGATTAGTAGTCACCACATAGCCTAAAACTATTCTTAGATGATACAACAATGAACTGAAAAAAATTTCAAAATTAAAGAGTGTGTATTTTATTGCTTTTACAGCTGGATACTCAGGTGACATTTGAATAACATTTCAAGCTAAAGAAGCAGTTACATTCCGTGCTTTATATAATGCAGCTAAAACATCTTCTGTGAGGCTAAACAGTACTATAGTATCTGTCTGTGAGGACTATAATATAGAGAGTATGTTGGTGTGAAACTTTGGCCAGCACGTGTTGGGGACTCCTGTTGTGTCATTGAGTCGTACAACGAAAGAGTCAAATCAATCTGTGGTTTATTTCGTCATATTTCCGCTCAATCATTACATTTTCATCCTTATACATTATTCCTGTTTTATATCGTATTAGTTTTGACATTACATTAGGCAACTCTTGTACCGTCGAAGAGCGAAGGCTTTATCTATGCCGAGGTGGCTCTGAAAGTTTGGGAGTAACCTGAGAAGGTAGGGCCTGTGCATCAGCTGTTTATTGATGGTGTAGAACGAACATTATTTAATGTGTCATGAGTAGCAGTCACCTCTCCGCTACGAGTTATCATTTTCGGTATAATTTTTCTCAGCGACTTCAGGGTTGAGTAATGCAAAACATAGATCAGTGTGTGTCTCTGGATTTAAAGGGTATGCTCGCCTAACCGTTGGACATTGCTGCACATCGATGCAGTCTTCATGAAGGACTTTTACTCTATCTGTGAGGACGGTTGAAACCTTACTAGTCCTGAGGTCTCTAGTTTTTAGCTTATTTGTCTCTGGCCCTTAAGCCTGCGTCAAGTGAGAACCTATTACCCTGGGACACAGGCAAGTATCTAATGTCTAAGTTAAAAGAGTTTGCTTTCCCGGAAAACCCATTTATCCATCAGTCTGATAGGGAAGATAAACAGGTGGTGTGCCATCTGCCTAGGCTGGGCCTATGAATTTTAGAGTAAAAGAGTCGACATTAAGATGGTACAGCAGGACACAGAAGCTAGCGGGAGTAGACTGGCATGTAGGAGACTGGGGGAGCAAGCTAATGTTTAAAGCAAGAACGAGAACCCTGGAGGAAAATGACAGGAACAGGGACGGAGGAAACCAGAACTGTAGCTGTAGGACAGGGGAGAAAGAATCAGTGGAACACCTAATGGTAGAATG
>NW_026112371.1:0-5000 GCF_024679095.1 Eriocheir sinensis | reverse complement strand
GATCCGCTATTGTCTGATGTACACTGTGGATTATACGTAAGGATGAAATTTATGGGACCAAGTAATGTACCCGCTGTAAGCATGAGTGCCCAGGAGGCAGAACAAAGAAGAGCAAGTGAAAGGCCAGGAAAGTGGAATGCTGAGAGAAGGGATGTATATGTGAGGAATATTAGTGAGTGTAAGGTAAATGAGTTGATGGTTAAGTTGAATAATTTATCCATAGATGATATTAACCAGGAATTAAAGCAAATATTAAATGACCCTGCACTTGCAACTTTTCCACAACATAAGAAAAAAACATGTATCAAAAAGAGCAACAATGCCACTGTAAAGGGTTATGACGAACAATGCTGGAAAGTAAGAAAGGAGTACCATAAAGTTAGGCATAGATATCATTTGCACAGGAATAGTGTAAACTTTAACAGCATGATTGAGGGAAGCAGAAAATACAAAACAAATCTTAAAAGAATAAAATACAAGAAGATAAACATAATTAAAGAACTTAGGAAATGCAAAAGTGATGACCCTAAAGAATACTGGAAAATCCTTAATGGTCAGAAAAAGAGCCATCAGATCCCCATTACATTAAATGAATTTCCGAGCATTTCAGACAGTTAGCGAGTGATGACAACATTGATAATAATGAAGTAAATATTCTAAATGATCATGATAATATGGATAATGAGCTCTCACCATTACTTAATGACCCTATAACCAACGAAGAGGTTGCTAGAAATATTTAAAAAAAAAATTAAAAATCCCCAGCATCTGACATGATATTAAATGAATACATTAAAAGTACTCAGCATATTTTGTTCCCCTATATGTTAAGCTGTTTAATAAGATACTTGATACTGGCGTCATGCCATCTGAGCGGCTGGTTGGGACAATAGTGCCACTTTATAAGAATAAGGGTGACGCTCAGGATGTTAACAACTACCGGGGGATCACTTTGCTTAGTTGTATGGGAAAGTTATTTACCTCAACACTTAACGAGAGACTCAATGAATACTCAAATACAAAGTTTATTATTAATGAAACACAAGCAGGTTTTAGGCATGAGTACTCTACACTGGATCATATATTTTTGCTTAAATGTATAATTGATTGTTCAATTTGAGGAAAAGGAAGCTCTTTTGTCTGTTTGTGGACTACAAGAAAGCTTTTGATATGGTGTGGCGGGAAGGTTTGTGGTACAAGTTGGTGAAGGAAAGGGTGAATGGGAAAATATTTAATGTAATCAGAAACATGTATGATGACATCAGGTCTTGTGTCATGCTGAGCCAATAGTAGGGGTAAGGCAGGGATAAAATTTGTCACCATTGCTGGTCGCTCTTTAATTAATGATATTGAAAGTAAATTGCTTGAATTTAATTGTATTTATGTAGATTTTGGTGATGATTTCTTAAATTCATACCTAAAACTCCTGGTATTAATGTATGCATATGAAACAGTTATTTTGTGTGATAGTGAGGAGGGAATGCAACAAGCCTTGACTGCTTTGAATTTGTACTGTAAGCAATGGAAACTACAACTTAACAGCAACAAAACAAAAATAGTCATGTTTAGTAGGGGAAGAGCCAACATTGATAACTACAAATTTGAATTTGGAGGTGAAAATATTGAAGTAGTGGAAGACTATAAGTATCTTGGTGTTATTTAATTACAAAGGAAGGTTCCGTAAAGGCGAGCTGGAGCTTAAAGAACAGGCAACACGGGCAATGTATTCACTGATAGGAAAGTGTAGGAAATTTGACTTGCCAGCCGACATGCAAACTGAACTATTTAATACCACGGTGTTGCCCGTACTGACCTATGCTTCATAGATTTGGGGATTTTACAGAGTTAGAGAGTTAGAGTCTTTGCATATGAAATTTTTAAAACAGGCATTGGGAGTTCATAAGAATACTAGCAATGACATGGTATATGGTGAACTGGGCGTATTTCCACTTGACATACATATAAAAAGCAGAATGATGGGATATTGGTCTAAAATTATTTTAGGTAAAGATACAAGATTTTGGTCAGTAATGTATCACTGCTTGTTACATTTGGATAGGTTAGGGATATATACTTCTCCATGTTTGGCCTGTATTAAAAACATTTGTGATGAGTGTGGTATGTCATGGTTATGGTTGTCTCAAGATGTTCCCAATACAACATGGGTTAAAAAAAGCTGTGGAATTGAGATTGAAAGACCAGTGAATTGCAACTTGGCACAACAACATAGTAACAAAATCTCTGTGCAGTAATTACGAAATGTTTGAGGTGGATTATAGATTGGAGTGGTATATTTCAAGGTTACAGAAGAGCAACCGAATAATAGTGACGAGATTAAGAACTTGTAAGAACAGTTAATGCAACTGTTAATGCTGGCAGGCATCAAGGCGTAAATAGAGAAGATCGGCTTTGTAATAGATAAGTGTGATGCTGGCGTTGTGGGAGATGAATTCCATGTTCTTTTTGAGTGCACTGATAGTGAAACTGTAAGGTTGCATAATATGTACATACCAAGCTATTACACACACAGGCCATCACATTTCAAATATATATCACTGATGCAAACCACCAATGTTACCATCATGAAAAACTTAGCTCTGTTCTTGAGGCCAGTGCTAAGCATGTTCAGATGAGTGTCTGGTGTTGGCACTCATTATTCTCCTTCAGTTATTTTTATTTCTTCGTACCTGTTTTTGTTAATTTTGTTAATGTATTTAATTATTGTTGTGTTTGTTTTGGTTAGTTATATAACCAGATATTTACTTGTGGCATGGACAACATATTGTGTTATTTTTTTTCTTTTGGAGGAGCGCCCACACTTTTTTTATAAAGTCTGATTTTGATCAATAAATTCAATTCAATTCAATTCAATTCACACACACACACACACACACACACACACACACACACACACACACACACACACACACACACACACACACACACACACACACACACATTGGAAGAAATAAATACACACACACACACACACACACACACACACACACACACACACACACACACACACACACATTGCAAGAAATAAATACACACACACACACACACACACACACACACACACACACACACACACACACACACACACACACACACACACACTGTGGGCCAATGTTCCGTCAGTGTTCCCAGATAGCTTAGCTCGTCACAGTTATCAGTTATGTGTTCCAGGTCTGTGTTATAGCATGTCAAACATCAATAACATCAGTAGTGCCATCTGAACTGTTGAAAATAAAGTAACACAGCCCGAGGAGCAGGGGACGATGTTCCGTCAGTGTTCCCAGATAACTTTAATAATAGCTCGTCACAGTTATCAGTTATGTGTTCCAGCTCTGTGTTATAATGTGTCAGACATCAATATCATCAGTAGAAACATCTCAGCTGTTGAAAATAAAGTAACACTGCCCGAGGAGGAAGGGACGATGTTCCGTCAATGTTCCCAGATAACTTAGCTCGTCACAGTTATCAGTTATGTGTTCCTGCTCTGTGTTATAATGTGTCAGACATCAGTAACATCAGTATATACATATCAACTGTTGAAAATATGTGTGTTCTCACGAAATAATTAACATATATTTGATAAAACTGTGTAAATAAAGGGTAAGTAATGACGTCACGAGCTGGCAATACGTAGCCTGGCTGAGCGCGCGCTGTGATTGGTCCTAATTTCCCGTGGAGACGAGGTGTTCCAGACTTGGCGAATATGCCCCCGGGACTCGAACCTATGGGTTCACGGGCTCACCACGCCGGCACGCTGATCGACCACTCAGCCACCGCCTCGATCCTAACCATCCCTGTAGCTACCGTCAGCTGTCCGCCTGTCGCAAGAGAGAAAAGTAATCATTTGGTATTCGGTTTACTTGGTTTTGAAGAGTAATCAAACCCAAATTACTCGGTTTGCCAAAAGTACTCGGTTGCCCCATCCCTACGATTCTCCTGCTTGCAACGTGATGAAAGTAATCCAATGAAAGTCCTCACACCAAAGAAATGCTGCCAAGTCATATCCATTTAACGATCTGCCTCGTAACATGGACGTTATCACGCATCAGCAAATAAAAAAAAAATAAATAAATAAAAAAATCACTAATGTATATAGGTTTTTGGTGAAGTACAAAGGTTAATGTATACCCCCCCCCAAAAAAAAAAAAATCCTACATGTCGTCATACCTGGGCCAAAATAGTCACTTCCAAAACTTTTTTTGACAACAAAAACAACGTTACAGGAAACGCTGTGCCGAATGGCACACGGGGCACTCATAACAGAGAAGTGAGAAGGAGCAGCGGACTGCGATACTATCTCCTCAACAGGTCACCCGATGCACTAATACATGCCCATGAATGAGTTGAAAAAGTCGGCCAAGGTTAACCACAGTGAACGCGAGTTTCAAAAACACCTTAATTTTTATGCCAAATGGCATACAGTTTCCATTTATTGAAGTTAGTGAAGAAGTTATTAAAGTTTCCCATGTAAAGTACAGTTTCTTTAATTACTCCTCCACATATTTTTATAAATCCAGCAGTTTAAGCTGAAATTACTGAATCCATTATTTTCCTTTATTATAATTAATTTCATTTAGTTTCTGTAAATCAAGTTTTGTATTCTTAGTTGAACTGAGATAGCTACATATTTGCTTTCTCGGGTTTTGTCTGTATAAGTTCCTGTCGTTGAAATAAACAAGTCTCAGGAAGAATGTTATAGTAGGATATCAATGTATTATTATTATTATTTAATATCACCACGAATTAGGCATACAATTGTCAATGGAAAAAACTCACGACAGATAGATCACGCCACCTTATAGGAATGTCGTCCGTCAGTGTTTACCGTCTCAGTTTTGTATACATCGCATTCCATAGTGCGTGGAGGTCGCCTTGACGTACGTGACCAATTGTAACAATTATTTTCCAATCTGTAACTCGTCACTCCTTCACGAGAGTCCGACTGACACACAACGACAGTCGCTCTCGCTCCGATGCTCCTT
>NW_026112370.1:52500-142970 GCF_024679095.1 Eriocheir sinensis | reverse complement strand
AAACGTTCTAGCTCTCTTCGCAGAAACTGTTTTTGGAACAATCAAATTCTACATAAATGCCTAAGCTGAAAGTGTTTTCCAGACGGATTGGCAAGAGAAACGCCAAGGCATCTCCATAGCCACCCTGCCCTAAAATTACATCATTGAGACGGCCACACGGCGCCCATCAAGTCCAAGGCCACGGCCGCCCTGTATCCCGCCGCCCTGACCCGTGGCCGCCGCCGCTCCTTGTCAACACACGCCTCAGGCACGTCGGTGGAATGCCTGGTGCTCAAGCATGTCCGGCCTGACCTGAATGCGGCAGAGAACACATACTGGTCATTCCGTAACACACTGGGATGCATTCATCAACGTCGTAGCATATAAAATTACCGGAAAAACACGCACCCACGTCGACAATTACACTCATTGGCATTATTTATGGCATAGCTTTACACTCTAATGTAACTTTCAGTTCTAATTTGGGATTTTTACATAAACTGGAGTTAATGGACTGTAAGCTGCACTGTCAATGTCACGATATTCTTAGTATATTTACCTCTGTCATGCCTAAACTCCGGAGCATGGCCCGGCTGATGCGTGTTTGCTTACCTGACAACCGCCTTTTGTTCCGCCTACTGAAGGGTATCTCACAAACTCTGGCCGCCAGGCTTATGAGAGGCAGCGCCAGTAATAGTACAGCACTGGAGACAACATGCGGAATTTTATGTCATTCACGGAATGAAAACTATTTACCCAAAAAAAACTCATCACTAATATGCAAACATATAGCCTCAGCACGATTGCGATGTACAGTAAGATGTAAAGACGTCCAGTTTTGAAACTTTAATAACCATGTGCTAAGACAGAAGAATCGAATTGCCGATGAAAAACGAGTTTATTGCATTTTTTTTTTACACTAGAGGAAACAACTCAAGGGCAAAAAAAGTAACAAATTCACATGTAAGTGTAAACATGATTAAGTGAATAACAAAGGAATACTTCTATGTGACAGAGAAAGATACGTCCAAAGAAATGTTCTTTAATTAGTGTTCTGGCGGTCTTATATGATGGTACACAACAGTGGAGGACGAATAGAAAAAAAACCCCATTATGGAGAAAATAAAGGCCGGCAGGAGTATCATGACGGAGTTGAGTTGACCACAGGATACTAGACACTAACGATAGGATATATTATGCATGAGTAAGTTACGTTATGCGCCAAAAAATTATAAGTACATAAATTAAGAGTCTGCAAGAGGCCAGTAGGCTTAAACAAGGCGACTCCTGTAAACCTAACCCCACGTAACCTAACTATCCAAGACAGAAACAACAACTTATATAGAAATGTTAAAAAAAGGAGAAAGAAGCCCCGTTAGACACACGATGAGAAACAATGAACTCATAATGTCCCCCAAGGAAAAGTGAAACAGGCCAACAACAGGCAGGGATGAGTAACGGGAGGAGGGTCTCGCCACGACACGCCGAGAACGCAACTGAATGCCCAACAATGCCATGTGCCCCCCGGCCTGCCCTCGCCCGCCTGCACGCACACCACATACATACCCACACACACACACACACACACACACACACACACACACACACACACACATTGAGAAGAAGAGGAAGCGAAGGAAATGCAGGTGAAAAAGGAGATAATGCCTTGTCAAGATGAAGAGACTAATAGTTATAATCTGTGGTGGAGTGTGCGGAAGCGAGGGGAAGAGAGAGAGGGTCAGAGATCACTAGAGGGCTGGAGGAGGAGAAAGAGAAGAAGGAGGAGGAGGAGGAGATGGAGGAGGAATAGTAGGTGATGGAGAAATGGGAGAAGAAAGAAAGAAACGAGATGGAAAATGGTAGCGTGAGAAGGGAGCGTGCAAAGAGAGCAATGAAGAGGAGGTAGAGTGAGTTCAAAGGGCAGGGTTGAAGAGGAGGAGGAAGAGGAGGAGGAGGAGGGTGGCAAGTAGGGCAAGGAGGAAGAGGAGGTGGTGGAGGAAGAGAAGGAGGGCAAGTAGAAGGAGAAGGAGGAGGAGGAGGTGGGGGAGAGCGCTGGCCATTTCAATAATGCAAGGAGGGTGTCGCTTGGTATTTAGCCGCTGCTGCGTCGGGAGTGTCAGCGGCCTGGGCAAAGGGGCGGCGTGTCTGTGCTGCGGCTGTGGAGAGGGCAAGGCTGTGTGTGCTGTGCCGCGGTGTTTAAGCTCGACTTCAACACAGCAATACTCTCCACAACGATGCTTTTTTTCTTATTTTCTTGTTCTTCCTCAGTTTTCTTCTTTGTCTCCTCGTTTTCCTCCTTCTCCTCCTCCTTATCTTCCAAAGCATATTTTCTTTTTTTCATTGTTTTTTTTTCGTATTTTTCTGTTAAGTTCTTCCTCATCTTCTTGTTTTGGCTTTTTCATCTCGCTATTCATCCTTTTATTTTTATTTCCCTTCCGTTTCCTTATTTTCCGTCTTCGTAGCTTGTAAACATGAGGAATGAATCGTCTGCAGGCAATATAAACAATGAAAGGAGGACAGAACGCTAAAGAAAAGAAGCAACAGTAATCGAACATATGTACCGTACGTGTATCTTCATTAGCTCGATTATCCTCATTAGAAAGCAGAGTTTTTAATGATGAGTCTTCCAATTACAGACAGTCTTCCAGGTACAGAGGTCATCTCTCTCTCTCTCTCTCTCTCTCACTGTTTCTTCCTTCAATTTCTCCTCCTCCTCTTCCTCCTCTCCCTGGTGTTGAGCTTATTCATTACACAAGTTCATGAACACTCCCTAATCAAGCAGGAAACATGGAAACATGGAAACAAGCATAAGGAGGAGGCGGTAGAGCTCTTTTTATGAATTTTCTGCTTCTTCTTGTTCCTCTTTTTTTCTTCTTCTTCTTCTTCTTCTTCTTCTTCTTCTTCTTCTTCTTCTTCTTCTTCTTCTTCTTCCTCCTCCTCCTCTTTCTCCTCCTCTTTGAGAAGTAATAACAGACTTATAGAAATGGTTAAGGATTCTTTCCTCACTCAAGTTTTAACTCAACCGACCGACAAGAGAAAACAATCTGCCGGATTTGGTATTAGTAAGCGACCCCGACCTCATTCGCGACTGTGAAAATGGTGAGAAAATTCATGGTTGCGATCACCACTAAATCCGTTTTAATGTCAACATATGTCACAAACTCGTAGACAATCTGTCAGTGATACCAGACTACAAAAAATCAAATTTCAACCTAGCCCGTGAGCTGCTTCCTCCTGCGACCTGGGACCAACTTAACCTCACCGACACTACAATCAACAACGTGGAACGACTTCAAAGATAAGCTTTGGGAGTAGAGAAGGCTACAGTGCCTACGAAACCCAGGCGAGTAAATGGTGCCGTAGATCCACCGTGAATGTCCAGAGAATTAAAAAGGGCGGTAAACTTTTTTTTTTTTTTAATGAAAGAGAATGACACTGCCGAAGCCCGCACACAGTACCACACCAGCCTAAAAGCTTGTCGCACCCTTATTAGAAGGTAATAAACGCAACTATGATGAACAAATAGCGCGCAACATCAAGACCAACTCAAAAAATTATTCACATACATCAGATCGAAAAACATATATCCAATACTGGTCCCCTGACAGACGAGACTGGATCAGTAACTCGGAACAGTAAACAAATGGCCACAATCCTCAACACTAACTTAGCATCCGTATTCACAGTCGAGGACATCGAAACCATTGCTGAGGGCCCTGGCCCGCGGAGAAGTGAAAATGTATTTGGACAAACTCGACACGAACAAGTCAGCGGGGCCTGACAGTTTGTCCCCGCGGTCATTAAAAGAGCTTAAACAACAAATAATTCAATCACTCACTAATATGTTCAACCGGTCAGCTCAACTGAATAAGGTCCCGGAAGACTGGAAGATGGCGAACGTAACACAGATTTTCAAAAAGGAGACAAAAGTGTTGCATTAAACTACAGGCCCATAAGTTTGACATCAGTGGCAGGAGAAATACTGAAAAGATCATTAGAGACAAACTTGTTAAGTTTCTAGAAGACAATCATGCAATCTCCGACACCCAGTAAGGCTTCAAAAACAAGCAACAGAAGCGCCGAAGTCTTCCTCAAACTATATTTAGCATTAGTTAGACCTCATCTTGACTATGCGGTTCAGTTTTGGTCACCTTACTATAGAATGAATATCAAAATGTTAGAATCAGTGCAGAGGAGGATGACTAAGATGATTCAGGGGTTGAGAAACTTGCCATACGAGGAAGACTCAAACAGTTAAACTTGCATTCTCTAGAAAGGCGAAGGGTGCGTGGAGACATGATCGAGGTTTATATATGGATGAAGGGCTTTAATAAGGAGATATTCATAAGGTTATGTAGGTAAGAGAACAGGCTAGCACACCAAGTAATGGGTTTAAACAGGATAAATTCGGATTTAACAGGGACATAGGCAAAATTGGTTTACCAACAGGGTTGTGGATGAGTGGAATAGGCTTAGCAGTCATGTGGTGAGTGCCAATACAATTGTCACATTCAAAAATAGATTAGATAAATTCATGGACAGCGATACTAGGTGGGGTTAGATACACGGGAGTTTAGGGTCAAAGGAACTGCCTTGTATAGGCCTACCGGCCTCTTGCAGATTCCAACGTTCTTATGTTCTTATGTTATCTGACTGGCGAGATGTCAAAAGCGGTGTTCCACAGGGGTCGATGTTGGGACCTGTTCTGTTTTTAGTGTACGTAAATGACATTGACGAGGGGCTATCGTGTAAAATATCGAAATTTGCCGACGACACAAACATAGCCAGCAGAGTCACTACGATAACGGATAAAGAACACTTCCAAGCTGATCTCGATCGTTTGAGCAGTCCCAGTAGCTAAATTATATTGTTTGTTATTGGGTTGTTTATTTATTTATTTATTATGTTGTTTTAATTTGTTTTATTTTGTTTTGTTTTTGTTTTGTCTTGTTTTGCTTTGTTTACTTTGTTTTTCTCTTTTCTTTTCCTTTTCTTTTCTCTTGATGTTTTCTTTTCTTTTCTCTTGATGTTTTCTTTTCTTTTCTTTCTGTTGGTGTTGCTGGCTGTGGATGAGCCTCCTCCTCCCCAGAAGACTCACCCGTCACCCGCCTTGCGGCCCCAGGGGCCGAAAGCTCGATGACTTTTTAGTTATTTTCTTGATATTGTAATTTCATTTTCTTTTCTCGATGATTTAATTTCCTTTCTCTATCCTCTATCTTGACTGTGTGGGTTAGCCTCCTTCTCCCCAGAGGAGATTCACCCGTCACCCACCCTGCGACCCCAGGGGCCGAAAGGTGGATGACTTTTCTGTTTTCCTTTTCTTGATGTTTCTATCATCCTTTCTGGTGTCCCTGGGTCTGAACGAGCCGCTTTCCTCCCAGAAGAGACTCGCCCATAATTTTGTGATGTTGGTTTGGGCCGAAAGGTGGATGATTCTTTTCATTTCCATTTTCATTTTTCTAGTGTTACTTCTCTGCATTTTCCTTCTGGTGTTACTTCACATTTCTTCTTCTTGTGTTATTTCTCTTCAAATTCCTTCTTCTTGTGTTACTCTTTTCAAATTCCTTCTTCTGTCTAACTCTTTTCAATACCTTCTTCTGTGTAACTCTTTTCAAATTCCTTCTTCTGTGTAACTCTTTTCAATACCTTCTTCTGTGTTACTCTTTTCAATACCTTCTTCTGTGTAACTCTTTTCAAATTCCTTCTTCTGTGTAACTCTTTTCAATACCTTCTTCTGTGTAACTCTTTTCAATACCTTCTTCTGTGTTACTCTTTCAATACCTTCTTCTGTGTTACTCTTTTCAATACCTTCTTCTGTGTAACTCTTTTCAATACCTTCTTCTGTGTAACTCTTTTCAATACCTTCTTCTGTGTAACTCTTTTCAATACCTTCTTCTGTGTTACTCTTTTCAATACCTTCTTCTGTGTAACTCTTTTCAATACCTTCTTCTGTGTAACTCTTTTCAATACCTTCTTCTGTGTAACTCTTTTCAATACCTTCTTCTGTGTTACTCTTTTCAATACCTTCTTCTGTGTTACTCTTTCAATACCTTCTTCTGTGTTACTCTTTTCAATACCTTCTTCTGTGTTACTCTTTTCAATACCTTCTTCTGTGTAACTCTTTTCAATACCTTCTTCTGTGTTACTCTTTTCAATACCTTCTTCTGTGTTACTCTTTCAATACCTTCTTCTGTGTAACTCTTTTCAATACCTTCTTCTGTGTAACTCTTTTCAATACCTTCTTCTGTGTTACTCTTTTCAATACCTTCTTCTGTGTAACTCTTTTCAATACCTTCTTCTGTGTTACTCTTTTCAAATTCCCTCTTCTTGTGTTACTCTTTTCAAATTCCTTCTTCTTGTGTTACTCATATGAACTTCCTTCTTCTTGTGTTACTTCATATGCCTTCTTCTAGTGTTACTTCTCTTCATTTTCCTTCTTCTGGTGTTCCCTTCTTTCCCTTCCTTCTCTCGGTGTTTCCATGTCGTCTTTTCCTGGTTTTGTATGTTGGAACGCGTTAGTCTCCTTCTCCCCAGAGAAGACCCGCCATACCAACATACAAGACGCTTTAAACAAAGCAAAACAAGACAATTTTTTTTGGATTTTTTGTTTTTGTATTTTTTTTGGATTTTTCGTTTTTTATCGTAGTTGGCACGACACTTGCCTTGCTTAGGGGAATTGTACCTCCCCATGCGTCGAACCTTCCATTGGAACGTGTCATTAACGCGTCGTCTGGCTAATAAGAGGTCAGTAACTGCATGCCTTGCTGCCACTTCACGCCCCCCCAACCCCCGGACCCTCGGGATCTCCGACACCTCCGTGGACGCTCCGGGGGAGCCGAGGCGCCCTGCCGGAGCCCTGAGCCCTGCGACGCTCGCCAGGAAGGCCTTGGGCCCCCTGACGCTCCCCAGCCCCGCGAGGCGAGGAGGGTGGATAGCAAGATGAGCCTCTTAAAATTCCAGACGGGATTAATTCAAATCAATCGAAAATACAGTGAAGGCGCCGGAGACCGTTTTTGTTGGATCAAGGATGGCAGGACGAAGGCCAAAGGAAGGTGACAGAGGAAGGGAGGAATAAAGGGGAAGATGACAGGAGGAAGGAGGATGGAGAAAATGACAGGACGAAGGAAGAAACGAGGGAAGGAAGGAAGGAAAGCAACAACGAGGGAAGGAAGGAAGGAAAGCAACAACGAGGGAAGGAAGGAAGGAAAGCAACAACGAGGGAAGGAAGGAAGGAAGGAAGGAACGAGGAAAGGAAGGAAAGTGATGTGACGAAAGTGGGAAGTTGACAGGGCGAAGGAAGGAGACTGAACCGCCAAGATTCTGCCCGGGATTGGCGCGAATGGCGAGGCCCCGAACTGACTGACTTGGCGACTATATTATAGTGTTGCTGCCTCGGCCTGTTCCGTTACTTTACTTCCCTGATTTGCTCACCACGGCCTTCGCCTTTGCTGTCCTTCATCTTCCACCTTTGATTAGATAGTTAGTGTAGCTTATCACAAACAGCCTCGTAATGACCAGCAGGCCTGCTGTTGTTTGTTCTCACTTTGTGTTTCTTTGTTCCTGCTCCTCCTCCTTTAAAAAGAAAAAAAAAACAGACCTCGTGGTTGCCTTATATGAGGACTGTGAGAGAATAAAGTTACCTCCTCCTCCACCTTCACCTCCTCCTCCTTCTCCTTCTCCACCTCCACCTTCACCTCCTCCTCCTTCTCCTTCTCCACCTCCACTTCCACCTCCTCCTCTCTCTCGTTTCTCCACAAACCTCATAGTTTCAAAAATATTAACAGAAACACATCAAAACACTATACATATTACTTAATCTTGAGAGAGAGAGAGAGAGAGAGAGAGAGAGAGAGAGAGAGAGAGAGAGAGAGAGAGAGAGAGAGAGAGAGAGAGAGAGAGAGAGAGAGAGAGAGAGAGAGAGTAAAGTAGGAATCGATTAATGAGTTGGGTTTGTAAACGCATTAGAACGGGACTAATTGTCAATAATATCGCGATCACAGGATTATGGGGATTAAGGGAGTGACGATTATGGGATTAAGGGAGTGAGTGGCTGGGAGGGAGGGAGGGTTGGGAGGTGAGAGAGAGGATTGAGGGAGACCGGGAACGGGACAGAGAGAGAGGGAGAGCAGTGGAGAACGAGGTGAAGGAAATAACACGGATACACAAGGATATGAGGGGACTATTAACCCTGTAGCCGCAGGGATCATGTTTCTTAATGGTCCTTCTGAGCGAGAAAAATGAGAAAAAAAAATCATCACTCACACAAATCATTTCATAATATATATCAAAGCGTTTTGTGATCGGTTTATGCATCATCTATTTTTGGGGGTTTATATCATGGCACAAATTTGGCCCGTCGCTGCTACACGGTAAAGCCACAAATTTGGCCCGAGGGGTCATATTATAGGTTCCTTGCCAATTGCAAAATGAACGGAGAACAAAGCTCACAAAATAGAACTGTTTTTATCGGGTCAAGTGTAGCGAGGGTATCGGTAAAAAGACACTGATAAAATGTTGTCAAGAAATCCTTGCATCTGTCTCATGGGCTGGACCTTGGCTACCGCTACCTTCCCTCCCCCTCTCTCACCCGCTTCCTCTCTACCAAGGAATAATGGCCCGGGGCAACCCGAGGTCCACAGGGTCACCAGCGACCTTGACCATAGACATGACAACGTCGCTGGGTAGCACACGGTTGAATTCATTTCCATACATAAATCATCGTTACTATCCTAAAATTCGATACATTCACAACATAATATAGACTTGTTTTACCATATACAAAAATTTAAAGACTATGTCAAATACTAAACAACCGACATATAAAATGGTATGCCTTGTTGTGGTTGAAGCGACAATGCTGCCGGGTAGGGAATTCCCGCACCTGCTCCACCCAAAGTATCGTGATATTTGCATCAGACTTAGTACCTCGAACCCAATCCCATTATCCCCATGTACTACCTGAGCCCAGAACTCTGCTTCCTGTCACTGAACCACACCATGATCCATCTACCTTCAAACCCGTGGGCTTTAATTGTTGTCAAAGTTATTGGTGAGGTTCTTTGTCGAATGCTTTACTAAAATTAAGATATGCAATATCATAACTGTCGTCCTTACGTATTTGACACTTTTTGTAAAAAGAAAATCAATAAAGTCAGACAAGATCTAGCCTTGATCAATGAACCCAAGGTGGGGACCATTGATCAGGCTGTTTCTCTAGGAGTCTAGGTGGTCACGGATATTTTCATCTATAATAGACTCGAATGTTTTTACTGCCACCGACGTTAAACTAATTGCAGCCGACATTAGACCATTGATAGAAAGAACGGAATGGGAAATAAATACAAGGAGGCATAAAGAGGGTGAGGAGGTAAGAGGAAGGAAGGGAGACTAATTGTCTAAAGGAAGTGCAAGATAGAGACAGAGAAACATATCGATAACTAAATGGAAGGACAAAGCGATCATTAATTATAAGAAGAAATTATGAAAAAGACGAAGAAAAAGAAGAAGAACAAGAACAAGAACAGAAACAACAACAACAACAACAAAAGAACATAAGAACGTAAGGAGTCTGCAAGAGGCCGGTTGGCCGATACAAGGCAGTTCCTGTAAGTCTAACTGCACCTAACCTCACTATCCATGAATTTATCCAAACTCTTCTTCAATGCATCTATGGTATTGGCACCCACAACATGACTCCCAAGCCTGCTCCACTCATCCACCACTTTACTGGCAAACCAATTCTTGCCTATGTCTTTGTTGAATCTGAATTTAACTAGCTTAAAACCGTTGCTACGTGTTCTACCTTGCTCTTTTACAACCAAAACCCTATTTACATCCCCTTTATTAAAGTCCTTCACCCATTTATAAACCTCGATCAAGTCACCTCGTAACCTTCGCCTTCCTAGAGCGTATAAATTTAAATGCTTCAGTTTATTTTCATAAGGCAAGTTTCTCACCCCTTGAATCATTTTTGTCATCATCCTCTGTACAGATTCTAACTACTTGATATCCACTCTACAATAAGATGACCAGAACTGAACCGCATAATCGAAATGACGTCTAATTAATGCTATGTAGAGTTTGAGGATGACTTCAGCGCTCCTATTGCTTACGCTCCTCGAGATGAAACCCAGTACCCTATTTGCACGATTCTTAGCTTGAATGCACTGAGCTCCAGGACGGAGGTCAGTGCTCACTAAGACTCCTAAATCCCTCTCACACCCAGACCTACTCAGCGGAGTGTCATTTAAGGAGTATATAATTGTGTGAGGGGTTATTCCTACCTACACTCAGAATACTGCACTTCCCGACATTGGATTCCATCTGCCACTTCCCCGCCCAATCATATAGTCTGTCTAGCTCATCCTGAAGAACGCTAGCGTCCTGGAAGAAGAAGAAGAAGAAGAAAAGACAAAGAAGAAAAGACAAAGAAGAAGAAGAAGTATGAGGAAAATAATAATAATGACAACAAAATCAACGAGGAGAGTAAGAAGAAAAATAATACCTAACAACAACTAAAGCAAAAACATAAATAAAATAAAATAAAATAAAACAGTAATCGAAAACTCCGTATTATATGTTAACTCCCTTCGTTTTCCATAATTAATATGAGCTGAAGATTATTTTTTTCCAATACCGCTACTACGTGTAAATATATAAATCACTTCAAATTAACTTCTCATCTTTTGTCTCGCTCACCACCAAAATGCACACCAGCTGACATCCTCAAGGCCTTGTGTCCATTATAAAACTACTGACTCATCACTGATACTTTTATTTTCTTAGATTTAAAAAGTAAAATAAAAAAGTAAATAACGTTGAGAAACTTGCACGAATTCTGTACCGAGGCAACACCCTCTTACTTGTAGAGACGAGAAAAAGCAGGACACAAAAAACAGCAACAACAGGTGATGTGATAATGGAGGGAGTGGATTACGTAAAAATGCGTAGGCTCTTGCTAGGCAGATTATTCGTTAAAAGCTGATCCTGTTTTCAAAGTGCGCGTCGTGAAATATTTACACACACACACACACACACACACACACACACACACACACACACACACACACACACACACACACCACATTAGGTTTAACAAGTGGTTCTCTAGTTTCAAAGCCACGGGAAGAGTAAACAAGAGTAAGAAAGTCATAAAGATTAGTTAACAAGTGGTTCTCTATTTTTAAACCCCAGGGAAGAGTAAACAAGAATAAGACTGTTCTAATAATAAGTTAAGAAGTGTGTATCTATATTATCAAACTCACGGGAAGATCAAACAAGTGCAAGACTGTTCTAATGAAAAGGTAACAATTGATTCTCAAGCTTCAGATCGACGTGCCTAGTAAACCCTTGCTAGATTCTCATAAACCATCCACGAACACGCCAGTTCCTGGATTTCGTTAGGGGGCATCAGGGGTTAGGTTAGGTTAGGTTAGCTTAGGTTACACACACACACACACACACACACACACACACACACACACACACACACGCAGCAGCACCATTGCCATTAAAGGTTGTGATATTTTCGTTTCGTCAGCGAATGCCACGCCCTGGATTGTTCTGCGGTGAGGTGATGCTTCTGAGAGGGGTGGTGGTGCGGGGGGAGGGGGGGGGGGTCGGAATGGTGGTGGGCAGTGGGGTGATGGTGGGGGTTGATGGGTGGTGGTGCTGGTGGTGGGGATTGATGGGTGGTGGTGGGGGTGGTGGGGATGGTGGAGGAGAGTCGAAGGTCTTGTCTTGGTTGGCTTCTCCGTCATTCACTTTTTGGGAAGTGTATTTCGTGTATAATAATTACTTGCCCGTGTATTTATTTAGGGTTGTATGACAGCTGGTTAGTGATTTATTTTATTATTTTTCTTTTACAGCAAAGGACACAGCACAGGGGCACAACAAAAGGAAACAATAAAAAAGCCCGCTACTCGCTGCTCCTGTAAGAATCGGAAGAGGTGGCCGAAAGAGCATGTTACCTTATGGTTACAGAGAGCTAATGATTTTATAATGTCATCAGTCAGTCAGCGGAAGGCAATCGGACCGGGACAGCCTAATGAATGACGCTCATGGGATCCGTGTTGGGTCCACTGCCATTCATTGTTTATAGGATTTTATATATTCAGGGAAGTTGTGAGATGTAAATGTATTGAATATCTATAGATCTATCTACCTATCTCTATCTATATCTATCTCTATCTGTCTATCTATCTATCTATCTCTATCTATCTATCTTCTTATCTATTTAATATAATTTAATATAATATATATATATATATATATATATATATATATATATATATATATATATATATATATATATATATATATATATATATATATATATATATATATATATATATATATATATATATATATATATATATATATATATATATATATATATATATATATATATATATATATATATATATATATATATATATATATATATATATATATATATATATATATATATATATATATATATATATATATATATATATATATATATATATATATATATATATATATATATATATATATATATATATATATATATATATATATATATATATATATATATATATATATATATGCTGTATGTTTATTGCAGGTTTATGGGTGTAAATTAGCACTGCCTCGGTCATTTTGAGTCTCTTGTTATTTTCTCTTGTCAATATTATGGTGTTGTCCTCCGTGTGTTTCCTCCTTAGGAAAAACTCACCAAGCGCATAGAACTGGAAATGCTACTCGAAGACATTCAAAAGCTCGAGAACGACAAGAGGGTAACAACATCACCTGACCTACAAGCCGAAATCATCCGAGAAGCAAAGATAACAAGAGGACACCAGCGCAGCTCCCTCCTCACACCTGAATTTCGAACTGTTGCCCAAGAACTGAAGAGCAACGATCGCACTGTCATCCGCAGGGCCGATAAGTCATCTATCTTTGTCATTCTTGACAAAGATGTCTACTTGAATAAGATGGCAACCATCCTGACCGACACCACAAAATTCAGCAGAATCACAAGAAACCCAACGAACGATATTAAGACGAAGTTGAACCGTATCATCCGCCACACTAACAACAACAGCAGTACGAAGCTCCCCCTCATCGAAGGCGACCACAAACTGGGTTACGCTTATGGCAACGTCAAGACCCACAAGGAAGGCCACCCCCTACGTCCCATCATCAGCCAGACACCATCAGTTACTTACAAACTCGCCAAGCGCCTCAATGAACTCATCACACCATTCACACCAGCCTCCTTCAGTTTGAAGTCCACAACAGAGTTCCTCGATCTCCTGAAGACTACCCGTCCCTCCAACATCATGGCATCCATGGACGTTGAATCACTCTTCACCAACGTACCGATCGACGTATCCATAGATCTCATATGTCAACGCATCTACCACTTAGAAGACGAAGAGCCACTCAACATTCCCGAAGCCTCGCTACACCTCCTTCTACAAGCATGTATTAAAGAAGTACCATTTTACGGACCCGACGGCAAGGTGTACATGCAGTGAGACAGTGTGGCCATGGGATCACCCCTCGGCGTCCTCTTCGCCAACTTCTACATGAGGTCCATCGAAGAAAGGCTATTTGCACGCCACCCTCAACTCAAACCACAAATCTACGCGAGGTACGTCGATGACATCTTCATCAGCGTTGACACCATGAGCCACATCAACGAGTTAATCACCGAATTCAAGAACGACTCCTGCTTAAACTTCACGCATGAAATAGAACAAAATAAGAAGCTCCCATTTCTGGACACCATGGTGCACCGTGAGGACACATCTTTTTCAACAGAAGTGTACGTGAAAGCCACTAACCTCGGGTTCTGTCTCAACGGTGCTAGCGAATGCCCCGAAAGATATAGGCGCAGCATAATCAGCGCCTTTGTCAAGAGGGCCCTCACACACACCTCAACATGGGCAGCCGCGAACACCGAGCTGAAGAGAGTTTCCCAGCTTCTCGCCAACAACGGCTACCCAGCAAGTGTTAGAAATTGGAGCTGATGCTGATGTTGGCCTGGAGGGTGAGGGAGGCTGTGGGGCTTATTGGGCATGTCAGCCGTGATGGTAGGGGCTGAGGCTACTTGTAGTGTAGACTGTTTCTCCTGCTGACATTGGTGAGTTGAAGGCAAGAAGCAACACACACCTCTTGTTAGCTCATCAGGCATTGTTCTGTCCCTGCCCTCCCCTTACTTTACTGTCTCCTAGTGTTCATGGAGGGGACTCAGGGTCTACAGTGGGGCCCTGGCTCTAGTGATATTAAGAGGCTGAAAAATGTCCAACCATTTCAAATGGTCCGTTTGGGCGGTAGATTCCTGGGTCTTCTCCTCCCCTCTGCTCTGCCACACAGCCCCAACACCTGTTTTTCCCTCTCCTATGTTACCTGTAGCTAACACATGAGAGGGAAAAACAGGTGTTGGGAGTGAGCGGCAGAGCAGAGGGGAGGAAAGGACCCAAGAAATCCGCCGTCCAAACAGACTATTTGAAATGGTTGGACCAAAGTTTGGGTGAAAATTTTGAATAAAAAATAAAAACAGACAAGAACTCATTGGAAAATGCCTTTTTGTGCTCTGTCTCATGTGCTTTAAACAACCCAACCTACATTTATAGATGAACATAACCACCAATAAGGAAAGGCAACGAAAAAGCTCTGACTGTGTGTGCTCTCTATTGAATACAGATGTTGGGAGTGTGCTTGCTCACTGAAAGCCCAGACCTCTGCCACCGTGACCACTGCCACCCCCACCACCACACCCAGCGAGACACACGACAGCCCCCTCTGGTGCTGCAGCAGCCCTGCCTCGGGCTGGCCTGTTGTTGTGCAGACGGGGGGCAGTGTTTGTACATAAGGCAGACGATGTAGTTATGTGAGTGGCCAGTGACACCTTTGCAGCACCTTCTACAAATGTTTCCTTTGACTGTGATTGTTGTTTTCAGTAAAGGGTCGCCTATAAGAGCTGCTGGGGGAGCACTGTGATGGGGCTGCTGTGTGGAACGCTGTATTTGGTGCGCCCAGCTGATCCAGTGTCAGTGTGTTTCACCCCACACCCACGGGGAGCTGTGTGACTCACCAGTGGACGGAATGCACCACTGCAGCGGTCAAGTCCTCTGGTCTAGCAGGGCTGCTGCAGGGGCAATGTCACACACCAGCACTCAGTTGGCCTGAGCCGCATAGCTCCCCATGAGTGGGGCAGGCCAAGCGGGACACTGGATCACCTGAGAGCCACAAAGCTTCATTATGAGGTCACCAGGGCTTACCAGTAGGGGTCATCCTGGGTCACAATGTGCAGGATGTCCAGCTTGTTGAAGGGCAGCCCGGCTTCCTTGCAGGGAATGTGCTTGTTGTCCTCCTTGGGGTCATAGTGGAAGTAGGCGTGCACCCTCACCTTGCTCTCCCTGAGGTGCACCGAGCTGCTGGCCGGGAGCAGCCTGAAGGTCATGGTGCCCTCCGCCTGCACCTGGAAGGGGACAGGAGGTGGGTTGGTTACTTGTGGGCTCGGAAAAATAAATAATGATATTAATAATAGTAATGATAGCTTTATTTCATCCAGAGCAAGTATACAGGAAAAGCAAGGCAAAAGAGAGAATAAAATTTGACCAACAGTTATCTCTCTCTCTCTCTCTCTCTCTCTCTCTCTCTCTCTCTCTCTCTCTCTCTCTCTCTCTTCCTCCCCCCTTCCCTCTCCCTTTCTCCCTCACCAGCATCTTGTGGACATCCACCCGTGTCTTGCCCTCCACATTGAAGGTGTTGACCCCTGCACCTCGTCGGCAGCATGGATGAGGCCGGAGCAGTCAGCCATGCATGATGCGGGTGATGATGATGGCTCCGGAGTGGTCGTCCTGCTTGATGGTGGCTCCCTGGGGGTAAGTAAGGAAGGGACGTGTTAATGTTGAAGACGCTGCCATTGCCTACACAATTTTTTTTTTTTTTTTTTTTTTTTTTACTGTTTATTGGGGGCAAAGGAGGGAGTTCAAAGGCAAGATAGACAAAGAGATAGAAGGAACAGAAGGCAGGGAAAGGAAGGGAGGAAAGAGAAAGAAAGAAAAAGAACAAGAGGAAGGAAGGAAAGAGTTTACCAGCGGAAGGGATGAAAGAATGAAGTGCTGGTTAACTCTTGCATAAAGGGTTTGGACAGTATAGGGATGAGCAGGAGTGGAAATACAGACGAAGGGAGGCTGTTCCAGAGTTTACCAGCGGAAGGGATGAAAGAATGAAGTTGCTGGTTAACTCTTGCATAAAGGGTTTGGACAGTATAGAGATGAGCAGGAGTGGAAATACAGACGAAGGGAGGCTGTTCCAGAGTTTACCAGCGAAAGGGATGAAAGAATGAAGATGCTGGTTGACTCTTGCATTAGGGATCTGGATAGTATAGGACTGAGCAAGAGTTGAGAGAGGAGGAGGTATGCAGGTGAAGGAGACAAGTAAGACACACACCCAGCCACTACATCTACACACAAATTCCACAAAACCAGTCTTTCTACTCCCCACAATAGGCTCTGCTCCCTTTCCCTCCTGTGGCAAGCACTGGGCAAACACCAACAAGGGTCAGGGAACTCAACACAGACTGAGGCACAGAAATACAGTGTCTTATATAATGATTCTTAAAATGGGTGGCCATGACTTCCATCTCGACCAAAGAAAAAATAAATAAAAAGAAGGAAATGCCAATCTTTTCAAGTGCACTGCCTCAGATGACTGTTGTGAGGTGCTGGCTGTCTCTTTAAAACACTGAATCAGCCTGTACTCGCCTAGAATATTTATTACATCAGAACATTGAGAAGCTAACCTAACCTAACCTAACAAAGCCCCAAACAGTTACTATAGGTCTTGCCTCAGAAAATTCATACATGCTTCCTTACTAATGAGACTCTCTACAACAAAGTGAGGTCATCCTTAACGTGTCAGGCTCCCACCATGACTGTTTCCCAAGGCCACAGAAAAGACTAACCGGGTGTTCATTGGTGTTTTCCCCGCTCAAGATGCAAAGGCCATGTAAAGCCATCACCAGGATCACGAAACACTCCATCAAAGTCCCAGCAGCAACTTCTATGACAAGAGACTTTTCAAACAGGGTAAGTGAAGGGCAAATACATTTAAGATACAGACAGAGACAAGATTCCTACCATTGGCTCATTGCTCTTCACCCACTGCACAATCTTGACTGTCTCCTCATCCTCATCACCCTCGACGGGTGTTTCGGGCAGTGCAGTGTGAAGTCCTTGGCGGCAATGCTGGCGTGTGCCTGGAGAACTCCCTGCTGGATGAAGGAATGAAGATGCTGCTGCTCAACTCTTGCATAAGGGATCAGGATAGTATAGGGATGAGCAGGAGTAAAAATACAGACAAAGGGAGGCTATTGCTGTTTCAGAGTTTACCAGTGGAAGGGATAAAAGAATGAAGATGCTGGTAAACTCTTGTATAAGGAATTTGGACAGTACAGGGATGAAATAATGAAGATGCTGTTTGACTCTTGCATAAGGGATTTGGATAGAATAGGGATGAAAGAATGAAGATGGTGGTTAACCCTTGCATAAGGGATCTGGATAGCATAGGAATGAGCAAGAGTAGAGTCATGACAGTGAGGGGGACTTCAGGATGGCAAATATCAAGCTTGATGTACAAACAAACCTAAAATTAAGACACAGAACTGAGGAGAAAATGTACGGTTCCCCCCCAAGCCACGACCAGCCTGGAGGTGTGGCGACTACAGGATGGCAATAGCTTGCTGGCGTCCGGTGAGGGTGTGGTGCGGTTGTGTGTCTCCCTCATGATAGGAATTCCGATCTCCTCCACACTGGACATCAGAGCCTGGCATGTCTTGCACGTGCGGTTGATCTGAGAGGAGGAGGAAGAGGAGGAAGAAGGTTTAGTGTTGACTTCGGCAAAACCTAGTGATCTTATTTGTTACTGGGGGAGCTTTGGGGGTCTTGGCTAACCTGGTGTGTTCTCATTTTTTGATGATTTTTAAGGTTAGGGGCAAGACAGAGCTAGTTTGTTGATTGTGACTTTGAAAACATTGTTCTAGACCCATCATCATCATCATCATTTCATCGACGCCTGCTCCTAGGAGCTCCCACCAGGGGATGGCCACGGCAGAAGAGCTTCCAACTTTCTCTATCCAGACACTCCCTCCTTGCCTGCTCAAAGTTTCTCAAAGATCTTTCCCCCCTCTCCCTAACGTACTCTTGCACCCTATCCCTCCATTTCACTGGAGGTCGTCCTCTAGCATTCCCTCCCTCTATCTCACTCACATACACCCTTCTGGTTATCTTACTCTCCTCCATTCGCTCCATGTGGCCAAACCACTTTAAGGTCTGTCGCTTCACTTCTTCCACCACTCCACACTTCTTCCCTTCACCCCCGTGACACATTCCAAAACGCTCGTACACACTTTCATTACTCATTCCATCCATCCTACTCACACCACAAGCACTCCTCAAATAACTCATTTCCACTGCCTGCACTCTAGACCTCTGACTTTCATTCCAGGCCCACGTTTCACTTGCATATGTGAGGGTTGGTACTATTATTGTATTTCTCAAATCCCTCTTTACCTCCATGCTCACACTTCTGCCATTCATGATTCGTCCCAAAGACCCTACCATCCTTCTTCCTTGCAATGCCCTTTCTCTTGTCTCTCCCTCCATACCACCATGCTTACACATAACTGATCCAAGGTACTTAAACTCATTGACCTCCTCCATTTCTTCACCATTCAAAATTATTTTGCATTCTTTTTCACATTCAATTCCCACTCTATATGGGCATACAAAATCTACAACCTCACTTCTACTTCACTCACAAACCATCACTTTACTTTTGTTGACATTTACTTTCAGCTTTCTCCTGTCACACTGAAGGAACACCTTCCTCTGCAGGGACAGGGGCAGGCTGCTGTTACAGTGACCCAGGCAGTGTTTGCTGTGTACAAACACACCCCTTAGAGAAGTGTTTAGTAATACATATTTATGTTTGCACTATTAAACAATTACACTGGTGTCATTTCTGTCTTTTATTTACACATCATTACTCCAGGAGCATCAAGTGGGGAAGGTGAGCTATACTTTAAGACATAGAAGGAAGAAATTGGTACTGGCAAAAAATAATAATGAGGAAAGCAACCTTTGAAAGAGTAGACACACACAGCAACCAGTGTGCTCCCTTGGTGGAGAGGTTGACGGCTAGCTATGAACACACCGGTCTGGGTTATAGTGACGACCCACCCAGCTGTTCATCCTGCCTTTTGGGTTGGTCTAAAAAAGGGAACCTGGGCAAGGCAGCTGTGGTGACCCAGATACTGTAGTGGCCATGTCCTGGGGCTGAGGGGTCCTTACCCGCTGCTGGCTCAGGGGCCAGAGGGATGGAGATGAGCACCACAGCCAGGCACACTTGTAACATGTGCCCCAAACTTCACCTAATTACTGCAAACCAGGCCTACAAAATGAATAGGAAATCAGGAGAGAAATGGAATGGAACAATTTTGGTAAACATTGTATTATTATGACTATAAACCTGCCCCTCTCCCTGAGGAGAAGGGTGCAGTCTGTGCATATTCCCAGCCCTAAAATGTGCTTCATAAACTCTGCACCTCACACAAGCTCCAGAGAGAAGTTAAGAAATGTGCCAAGCTGAATGGAGAAGAATGCCAGGCACAACATGGGGAGACAGGCCTTGAGTGTCCTGGACCAGGGAACAGACAAAGGTTAAAGGTGTCCTGGTGCCTATGAAAGGCGAGGCTTGGACTTGTGCACTTCACCTCATGCACCTCACAACAGCTGAGGAACCAAAGCACCCAGCCAGCGTGTAAGTCAGGGCAGACAGAGAAGCAGGACGTGAAATTAGAAGCTTTGTGGGGCAGGATGAAGTGTATTAACATCAGACACAGAGACAAATGGACTTTGTTTTCATTAAAGGAAGCAACTCCAGGGGGAAAAAAACACTAATATCTGCTCCAATAAAATAAAGTATAGAGGAGCTGCCAAAAAGAGTTGTGAAAGACCTTCATCCTATAGCAGAGAAATAATGGGCTGTATAACTCAACATTTTGGCACCCAAGCACACATACTTGGCAAGGCTTTCATAGGCATTTTGGGCATTTCCAAGGACAGTTTTATGACCCTGGTGGTAGTTTGACCCTTCTTCTGTACCATGAACCTAAAAGAGCACTCATGAGAACCCAATTTATCTCCTGTTTGGCCTTTGGAAACAGTTGACGTGATGGACGAAAGCGTTTGACAATACCGACCAATATATGACAATGACGATGACGTGTGTACTGATGCAAAATTGAGTATATATAAGAGTGAGGAGACCTTAGTGAAGCCACAGTGAAGCCTGCCATTCCAGAGTCCCATCCAGAGGTGTTTGTGGTCCCTGGCCTGCAGGCTGGTGGTGGTGACCTGCCCGCGGTGCTTCAGGCCGCCGGCTTCCTTCAGGGAGGACGTGAAGAGTGACTCAACAACCTCTGCAATAAGAACAGTCTCACCATTACCGGCATTTGTTGGGCTCGGATAACTTGAACAGCTTTGTGGAGTGTGGACAGCCTCAGGATGTTTGTACATGTTTGTGTTGACTTTTGTAGTGACATGAAGAGGGGCTCAACAGCCTGTCTTAAGGATAAATAACTACAGCATTACTTGTTTGGCAGACTCAGAAGAGCTGGACAAAATCAAGGCATCCTGACAGTCAAAACATATGTTTACACCTCCCTCCCTTCCCTATCACCCCCTTGTTCATCGCCGACACTTTTTATCGTTCTTTTCACCCTTTCGTTTAAAGCCCTTCCCTCCACCTTCCCTGGCACACTGAGTCACCTTATTCCCCGTGACTGCCACAACCATCCCTTCTTCCTTCCCGTTTGTTCAGTGGCACAGTGACGGCCCTCCTCCAGTGTTCCGGCACCTCACCCTGCTCACAAGCTTGGCTATGTGAGGCGTTTGGTGTAAAAGTTGTGACCAAACCAATCAAAGCGGTAGTACTGTTTTTAGCGGCATCTGGCACCTGAATTCTTGCTGCATTGTGCGGTGAAGCAAGTTTCAGAAAAAGCAGCCTTAAACCAGGTGATTCATAGGCCTAAAGTTGTGTGACTTCTCCGTTGAAGTCCCCAATTTATCTCGACTTCTTTCTGAAAGCTTTTTGTTCTCTAAACAGTTTGTTGATGTCACTCTACCAAAATATTCATACACTCTGTCTACTTTCCCTACTGTTCCTTAACTGTCTATTTTGTATCGTCTGTCCAGCATGCATTCCCTCCCTTCCTCTTCCACACACCTTGTGTCCCACTACGTCCCAGGCTGCCCTTGACACTGAACTCTTCTCAACCCATCTGCTGTAATTGCCTTCACTGTTATCCTGGTAACATACAGTACCAGGTCTTTCTCTGCCTCTGTGGTGGATAGTGGAGTGTTTCCCATGTGGTATTGGTGTGCTGGATATCCCTTCACTGTTATCCTGGTAACATACAGTCCCAGGTCTTTCTCTGCCTCTGTGGTGGATAGTGGAGCATTTCCCATGTGGTATTGGTGTGCTGGATATCCCTTCACTGTTATCCTGGTAACATACAGTCCCAGGTCTTTCTCTGCCTCTGTGGTGGATAGTGGAGCATTTCCCATGTGGTATTGGTGTGCTGGATATCCCTTCACTGTTATCCTGGTAACATACAGTACCAGGTCTTTCTCTGCCTCTGTGGTGGATAGTGGAGTGTTTCCCATGTGGTATTGGTGTACTGGATATCCCTTCACTGTTATCCTGGTAACATACAGTACCAGGTCTTTCTCTGCCTCTGTGGTGGATAGTGGAGCATTTCCCATGTGGTATTGGTGTACTGGATATCCCTTCACTGTTATCCTGGTAACATACAGTACCAGGTCTTTCTCTGCCTCTGTGGTGGATAGTGGAGCATTTCCCATGTGGTATTGGTGTACTGGATATCCCTTCACTGTTATCCTGGTAACATACAGTACCAGGTCTTTCTCTGCCTCTGTGGTGGATAGTGGAGCATTTCCCATGTGGTATTGGTGTACTGGATATCCCTTCACTGTTATCCTGGTAACATACAGTACCAGGTCTTTCTCTGCCTCTGTGGTGGATAGTGGAGCATTTCCCATGTGGTATTGGTGTGCTGGATTTCCCCTCCCAAGGTGCAGGACTTTACATTTTTCTTCACTGCATTGTAGCCGCCACTTTTTGCTCCCGTCCTGTAGCTTGGTGAGGTGTTCTGGCAGGAAATCTGCAGCCAAGGGGTTAAGACTCTCACATCCTCACTCACTCCAGCACTGTGTTTCACTCCTACTCTTGCTCTGCCAAATACTTCCCTCACCTTCCTTCTGTACCTCTGCTTGTACCAGTCTCTCACTTGACACTTCCTTCCTCACATTAGATCTCTTCCTATTCCCTTAAATTCCCACTCGTCTCTCATCCTTACATTTCCTAATACCAGACTGTTGTGCCTGTCTTCCAATCACTGCATCACAATTCCCACGTTCAGTTTCCCAGATATTTTGTGTGTACTTTATTTTGCCCTGGCAGGAGAGGCAAGATTTCAACCAATATCAGACACAGCTTCTATCTTACTCCCCTATTGGTCGGAGAATTAGTCCCAGAAATCACGGTGACACTGCATACTAAATCACGGTGAATGGTCTGAGAGGTGGGATGAGTCTTGGCTGTGTGAAGTGTTGTAGTGAGGAGGGGAAGACTGAGGTGGTCTGGACAGGAGGAGAGAATGGGTGAGGGTGAGCGACACAGTAGATTATGGATGGTGTTAATGGAGGCAGACCAAAGAAGACACAGGATGATACAGTACAGAAAGACCTACAGATCCTGGGTACACTGAGGTGCTTTGGCTGTATGGATGGAGAGGAGTGAAGGGTGAGGGAGGCAGCAGGTGATGGGTAGTGTTGGTGGAGGCAGACCAAAGAAGACACAGGATGATACAGTGCAGAAAGACCTACAGATCCTTGGTTCCTGAGGTGCTTTGGCTGTATGGATGGAGAGGAGGAGTGAAGGGTGAGGGAGGCAGCAGGTGATGGGTAGTGTTAATGGAGGCAGACCAAAGAAGACACAGGATGATACAGTGCAGAAAGACCTACAGATCCTTGGTTCCTGAGGTGCTTTGGCTGTATGGATGGAGAGGAGTGAAGGGTGTCAGGGTGAGGGTGAGGGAGGCAGCAGGTGATGGGTAGGTGTTGGTGGAGGAAGACCAAAGAAGACACAGGATGATACAGTACAGAAAGACCTACAGATCCTTGGTTACTGAGGTGCTTTGGCTGTATGGATGGAGAGGAGTGAAGGGTGTCAGGGTGAGGGTGAGGGAGGCAGCAGGTGATGGGTAGTGTTGGTGGAGGAAGACCAAAGAAGACACAGGATGATACAGTACAGAAAGACCTACATACCCTTGGTTACTGAGGTGCTTTGGCTGTATGGATGGAGAGGAGTGAAGGGTGTCAGGGTGAGGGTGAGAGAGGCCGTACAGTTTATTCTCATCTTACGCAGAGGGGGCTTCGTGGTGCAGTGGTTAACACACTCGGCTCACAACTGAGAGCCCGGGTTCGATTCCCGGGCAGAGTGGAAACATTTGGGCAGCTTTTCCGATACCCTACGCCCCTGTCCACCCAGCAGTGAATGGGTACCAGGTATTAATCTGGGGTTGTGTCCCGTCTCCTGGGATCTGTTCCCTTCTATAATTCCTTCCCCCTCCTGTCTCTCTTCGGCATATGACCACAGATGTTGCGCCGACTAAACAAAACTTTTCATCTTACGCAGTTTATTGTAACGGGAAATTAGTCTAACCCGGGCATGATTCCACGGTAAGGAACTCTAACTCAACCACAGAAAAATTACTGTAACGCTTGATGTCTCTTGCTCTCAGCCACTAACTAATCAGCACCCCGCTCCTCCTCGCCTCAGGCCGCCCCTCCCTGCTACTCCCAGGCCCATTGTTGGGACCCAGAATATGGACAAACAGAAGACGACCATAGCAGCACAGTTAATTAAAAGTGACCCCAATCAGAGGCAAATACCGAGTGGAGATATGGAGACAAGAATTGTAAATATGACAGGAGAGGGAAGGAAAGCAATTAGTCAGATATACAAAGTTGTAAACATCTGATAAGCACTAACACTACTGAGAGGTTATGGAAAATACCCAGACCCACATACAGAAAGCAGATACCCAGTAGGCGTGGTCAGGAAGTGTGGATAACCATTCAAGAGGACTCTAACATGTCACGTGCGGTGTGACGGAATGCTATAAGCGAATAACTGAAAAGAGAAGTCACTGTGGGAGTGTCTTAAGAGTGAAATAACAAATAGTAGGAGAAGTAAACAATATAACATAATGAGCGAGCCAATGGTTGTTGACAGGAAGTATTGGCTACTGGTTATGTAGAAAATGAAGGCGTGTCAAAGATGTAGTTCCGCCTCAAGCAAGGAAAAATGTGACCTAGACAACAGTGATATGGGCAGACCGAGCCTTGCACTCGCTTCAAGCAGACTTGCTACTCACTCAGCTGAGAATGGCTGTTGTGATCTTAATCGTGAGTAGAAATTCGAGAATCTAAGGGAAACCGACTGTATTGTCCTGGAGATTATAATGTAGGAGATGTGAAGTAGGATTGTGAGTGGGACAGGATTGTGATTATTTGTTTGCGATGTAAAGCAAAGGTAGAAAGCACTGGGTGTGGTATAATTTGGTGCTTCCGTGAAATTGTAGTAGATTATACTATAGGAATGTGTTATCAGGATGTGAGGAGAGTATTTAAATATTGTGATGTAAGCAGAGAGAAACAAACCACTGCTTGTGGAACGACGAGTGTTATTATTATTGGCAACAACTGAGCACAAATTGTAGTATTATGTTTAAAGACATGTCGTTTGTCATATGTTGCATCCATTGCTGAATATGCCAGCGTTATGATCGTCTGAGCATAGAATATTGCGTAAGGCAATTACTTTCATTTAATTTTAAATAAATGTATATTTTCTTTTTCCCTTGTTTATCCCCGAACACCAGTCTCCAATAACAACTTAAGCCGGATCACGCTACCAGGGATACGAGACGGTGAGATCATTTATGGAGTAATTAATGAGTGATAAAATAGTTGTTTTAATACAAGCTAATGCAAATGAAATAAAAAAGTAAAAAGTAAAATACAAGAAAGAAGGGTCTAAAACTGGCGGCAGTAACCGGGGAGTAACCTTTAATATAATAAGATGAAGGCTATAATGAACAAGGGAGTAACCTTTAATATAATAAGATGAAGGCTATAACGAAGAAGGGAGTAACCTTTAATATAATAAGATGAAGGCTATAACGAAGAAGGGAGTAACCTTAAAAATAATGAAAAGAAGGCTATAATTAACATAACTCAAGAGTAACTTTGTTAGGCAGATCGCACTACTCATGATAATACATATGCAAAAGTGGCAGCACTCCTAGAACCAGGAGCGTGTGTGAGTTTTTAACGGATGAATTAATTAAAGAATTAGGGCTCACAGTAAATAACTGTGAAGCGAAACCCGTGAATATTGTCTCTGTGCAAAGATACCATATTGAAAATGACGGTAAAAGACAAGTTAATATGGAAGGAAAAAGTAGTTTCCAAGACTTATTGATAACACGCGATGTAGATTTGCCGACTCATATTATGTTGAGTACTGATTTGTCGTGTAGCACGAGATTATTTTGAAAACATTGCAACTAAATGAGGAACAAAGGAACGAAGCTTAAAACTGATAATAGAAGGCGAAACCATACAATTATGCCAGGATAAATATGTCTTAAATCTAGAGGTGAAGGATCTTAGCTAAATGTAGATGGAAATGAAGAAAGTCTCACTGAAAATAAGGCCGTACGTTGCCAAGCAGCGGAACCTTTGCAACTGCATGCATCTGTTGCAGGTTACATAACGCTAGTGACGCAACTACAGGCAAGTGAAGCTTTATTTGAGCCTTGTGTTAGTACTCCTCAAGCTAGAGTCAAGTGCTCAGGGATAGTTAAGTTAACCCCTTCATCTGACAATCAAAGATCTTATGTCACTGTGCCGTATTTGAATATTGAAAGTGAGTGTAAAGATAGATGATAATACAACGTTAGGATTTGTGAAGCCTGTCACTCATGAGCTATACGCTGATCTGCCACAAGTATCTAGTGTACAGACCGCTGACACAGCTAAAACAGACTTGAAGCCCGCAGAGCTTGAAGTAAGGAAGAAAAGCCTCTATCAAATTGTTGACGCTAAATTCCCAAGTGAAGAGAGAGAATTAGGTTTTAAAGTCCTTAATAGATAAATATATAACAGTGTTTTCCACAGAACAAGAACCATTAACAGTAACGCCCTATTTTTTTAAGCACCATCAAGCAAAACACTGATGAAGTAGTGTACAGGCGTTCATATAACATTCCTATCAGTTATCATGACAGAGTAAATAAACAACTTATATCGCTCCAGCAACAGGGTGTGATTCGCCCTTCGCGATCACCCTATAATGCCCCACTTATCCCAGTGCAAAAAAACATGGAGTACTACGACTTTGTCTGGACTTCCGGGCACTTAATAAAACACTACGGGACGACCGGTACCCACTCCCTAATATAATTACCATACTCAATCAATTGGGAGATAGTAAGTTTTTTTTCATGCCTAGACTTGAAACAGGGTTACCATCAAATCCCCCAAGATGAAATCAGCAGAGAGAAGACGGCATTTTCTTCTCCAGCAGGACATTGGGAATTTACTTCCCTCCCCTTTGGCCTTAAAACAGCCCCGTCCTGCTTCAAGAAAATAATAAACACTGTCCTTACAGGACTATTAAGCAACAAGGTTCAGGTGTACCTTGATGACATAATTATCCTGGGCGATATATTTTCTAATCACGCAGATAACTTAGAACAAATTCTGGATCGCTTAAAGGAAGCCAAACTGACTCTTAAGATGGAGAAGTGTAACTTTTTTAAGGACAAAGTAGATTACCTGGGCCATGCCATCCGCTCAGAGGGAATAAGACCTCAGTCTAGCAAGCTGGAGGCCATACAAAACGTCCCGGCCCCCCAAACTGTTCATGATTTACAGTCATTTCTTGGATTGACTAATTATTATCGCAAATTTATTGCAAATTATTCACAAATTGTTGCTCCTTTTCTAAAGATTTACAAAGGGAAGAAAGGTACACAAAAAAATAAATAAATAAATAAATAAATAAATAAAATAAATAAATAAATAAATAAATAAATAAAACTCCACTCATATGGACGGATGAAACAAAAATTGCGTTCTCAACCCTTAAGGATAGAATGCTTGGTACAGTCACTCTACGCATCCTACTACAATACTGATGGAGTATTGCAATAACAGGATAATGATGATCAACTAAGACCTGTATCTTTTTTTGTGAGAAATTGAATACGGCAGAACAGCGGTACAGTATAGTTGAACGAGAGGCTTTAACTGTAATTTATGGGTTACACGTAAACCGCCCATTAATACTGGGTTACCCTGTTGAGATCCTCACGGGTCACAGACCTTTAGTCTGGTTGTTACAGGTAGCTAGTCCCAACGGCAGGATAGCTAGATGGCAGACTCTCATGAGTGAGTATGGTTTCACAATCAATCATTTGCCTGGCAAGGAAAATATAGTAGCAGATTTTTTTCAAGGATGAAGGCTCACAGGACACTGAGATTGAATTAGAAGGACACGCGCGATAATGTTTGTGGATGGGGAACAACAAAAACCGTGGAACACGTGGATAATGAGGGGCAAGGTATTGCACTAGTGCAGAAAAAGAAACAGGCGCCGAAAAATTAGAAAATAAAATACATGATATGTATGGACCTGAATAGTGAGTGTATTGGCCACACACTTGACTGGAGTATTCAGGAGATTAGTGAGCTGCATGATGAGCAGCCAGCATATAAGTATGCTAAAAGAAGGAAGCCCCAAGAATGAAAATTGAGCAAAGACTCAGAGAAAAAAGGCATAATGTGAGATGCCGCCCCTGTTAGAGGTACAGGTGGAAAATGTGTTATATTGTATTGAAGATGGGCATAATCTGAGATGCCGCCCCTGTTAGAGGTACAGGTGGAAAATGTGTTATATTGTATTGAAGATGGGCATAATCTGAGATGCCGCCCCTGTTAGAGGTACAGGTGGAAAATATGTTATATTGTGTTGAAGATGGGCATAATGTGAGATGCCGCCCCTGTCAGAGTTACAGGTGGAAATAAATGATGTGTTTTAGTGAATCCGTACGGAGAAGCCACTAAGGTGGTGATTCTACCCCCCAAGTATTTCCAAGGCGATAACTCTGGCTCATTCGTCGCCACTGCAGGGCACGGAGGAACCAAAGTTACGTTATGTCGGTGCAGAAAGTTCGCTTTCTGGCCTGGAATGAAACGGGATGTAGAAAATTATGTAAGGAAGTGCGTCATGGTAGTCGTTTTAAAAGTGAGTTGGGAACTTGCACCCTGCTCCTTGGCGGCAATATCCAGACGTCACCGCTCCTTTTGGAAGAATACACATGGACCTTGTGGGTCCCATGGGTGTATCGGACAATGGGGCTCGATACGTAATGCCCATAGTTGATGTTTTTAAAAGGTATTTGATTATAGTACCCTTACGGAGTAAGGAAGCCCGCGAAATGGCAAGGGCGTTGTACGTGGATGTTGTTTGTGTACACGGTGTTCCTCAGACAGTTGTTACAGGTCAAGGTTCAGAGTTCGTTAATTCCGTGATGCAGGAGATAAATTAGAAGCTACCTGTGCGACACGTGAATAACGGCTTACCATACAAATGGAAATGGAATAATAAAGCGCGCAAATTATACTGTTGTTAACATTTTGAGGAGAATGTTCTAGGAAATGTGTCCGTTTGGGATATAATGCTACTTATAGACATCTTGGCCTATAATCCTGCGTATTATCGCACCATAAAGGAGTCCCTATTTTATCGAGAGAGACAGAGAGAGGATTTTTAGAGATCCTCCTGTACCCTACACTATGTTAGAAAAAAATTCAGCAGCCCTGGTATGATATTTACTCCTATAAAGAGGAAATGGCTGTATTTGCAAGGAACGTTTATGATATTTACTCCTATAAAGAGGAAATGACTGCAATCGCAAGGACAGTTTATGATATTTACTCCTATAAAGAGGAAATGGCTGCAATTGCAAGGAAAGTTTATGATATTGACTCCTGTAAAGAGGAAATGGCTGCAATTGCAAGGAAAGTTTATGATATTGACTCCTGTAAAGAGGAAATGGCTGCAATTGCAAGGAAAGTTTATGATATTGACTCCTATGAAAAGGAAAGTTTATGATATTGACTCCTGTAAAGAGGAAATGGCTGCAATTGCAAGGAAAGTTTATGATATTGACTCCTATGAAAAGGAAATGGCTGCAATTGCAAGGAAAGTTTATGATATTGACTCCTATGAAAAGGAAATGGCTGCAATTGCAAAGAAAGTTTATAATAGATGCCAGGTTTACAATGAAGAAAGCAGAGAAGAAATGGAAAAGTATTACCAAGTTACAAAATCAAAACTATCAACGTTGGCGACAGTGTTCCTCAAACATACACCAAAAATAAAGAAAAGAAAAAGTTGCAACCTATTTTTGATGGACCCTACAGGGTAATAGAGAAGATCAGTGATATAATGATAAAAATTAGGAACCTCAGGACTAGTAAGGTTTCAACGGCCCCCACAGATATAGTAAAAGTTCTTCATGAAGATTGCATTGATGTGCAGCAATGTCCAACGATTAGGCGAGCATAACCTTTAAATCCAGAGACAGACACTGATCTATTCTTTGCATTGCTCAACCGTGAAATCGCTGAGAAAACTTCTACCGAAAATGATAACTCGTAGCGGAGAGGTGACTGCTACTCATGACACATTAAATAATGTTCGTTCAACAACAGCAATAAACAGCTGATGCACAGGCCCTACCTTCTCAGGTTACTCCCAAACTTTCAGAGCCACCTCGGCATAGATAAAGCCTTCGCTCTTCGACGGTACAAGAGTTGCCTAAAATAATGTCAAAACTAATACGATATAGAACAGGAATAATACATAAGGATGAAAATGCAATAATTGAGCGGAAATATGACGAAATAAACCACAGATTGATTTGACTCTTTCGGTGTACGACTCATTGACACAACAGGAGTCCCCAACACGTGCTGGCCAAAGTTTCACAACAACATACTCTCTATATTATAGTCCTCACAGACAGAGACTATAGTACCGTTTAGCCTCACAGACGATGTTTTAGCTGTATTATATAAAGCACGGATTTTAACTGCTTCGTTACTTGAAATATTATTCAAATGTCACCTGAGTATCCAGCTGTAAAAGCAAAAAAATACACACTCTTTAATTTTGAAAACGAATTCAGTTCATTGTTGCATCATCTAATAAAAAGTTTTAGGCTATGAGATGACTACTATTCAAAACAAGCTGCATGCTTCTATGAATTATAGAAAAAAAAAAAAAAACGGGAAATAATTTTTTTGAGGATCCTTGTCTAATAACCTATTTGGTACCGCGACCCAGGCTCAAGTTAATGCTATTCATGAAAAAATAGAGGACTAGAGTCATTAACTGAGAAAGATTTTATATAGTTAAATGTTTATTATGGAAAACTCAACATCATTAAATAATATGCATGCCATGCAATCTGCCTTTAACAGGCTATATTCAGCTGTAGATGTATTGAACCAAGTTGTGCGCCATTTTAGTGTAGACTATGGCATTAGGAAGAGAAAAAAGCTCCTACAAGAATTGTTATATTTTGACTTAGCATTGAGACACATAAGACCAGGTATACAAGATTTATATTTGAGTCTGCAGGCTCCCCTGCAAACATACATAACTCCAACCATTATGTGAGACAAACAGTTGTTCAGTACATTAAAGGAAGCCTAGGCTCGGCCTCCAGGTCTTTTGTGCCTTGCAGTTCTTGATTTTTTAGCTCTATATAGGGATGTAATAACTGTCCTCCAGGACAACGGCTTTGCACGATTCTCGTAATTTCTATTTCACCAAACCTTTGCGAGGAGATCCGATTGACACCTTTGATGTCTTTCGAATCGACTCCCTTCCATTTTCTGTGCACAATAGCACTTACTTTCTTATGTATAGTGTTGATTCAAGATGTATTGCCTTCAGTGAGAATAGGAAAATATATTTTATGCTTTCTAGTATAAAACACTGTAACAAGAATAACCATATGTTAGTTTGTCCTCCCACAGGCCCCTTCCATGAGGCTAGTGACGCAGCCTCTTGTGAATCGGCTGCTTTCTTGAAACATGAGTCAGTGATCAACCTCTGCCACACAATAGTCTTGAAAACATTTCCCCCTATGTTTATAAAAGGTCCTGGCTACTAGACCTGTTCACATGCCTCCCCCATCACTCTGACACTCACATGCCCTACCCATCCTGTAAACAGACATACTGTCAGCCTGACGGATAATGGGATATTGATGCTTCGGCAAGGTTCTCTTCGCAGTGCTGAGTCCATCCCCCTACAGGAGCTAACAGCTGGCTTGCAGCCCCTAAATTATGTGGTCGAGCCGGATCAGCCCTTTCAACCCGCAATCCATTGGTGGATTGTCTTCGCCATTGTCGTGATCCTGGTTCTTCTGCTGGTAACGTCTGCCGTGGGGTATTCCTATGTCAACCTTGACTCGCGAGGCTCAGGGCGGAGAAAAGAAAGAGAAAATAAGAAAAAAACTGCACAGAAAGAAATACAATACAGCACTTAGGAGATATAAAAGCCAAAGCAATGAAAGAAAGAGGACAAAAAATGAGAGACGCTTGCACACCTTTGCTCTAAAAATAGAGAAAATGATGAATAGCAAACAGAAAGAAATATCATAATACTTATAGATGAAAGAGGTAGAAGACGGAAAGTTCATAAGAAAAAAAAGGAAACACATGCAAATCTTCACCTTCCTCCCTCACCTACCCACCCACCCCAAAAAGAAAAAAAAAATATTTGCAAAGAAAGAAAAAAAAAGCAATGTCACATCAGTATCCTTGCAAATTGTGAAAAAAAGGTAAAACAAAAAGAACGAAAAAAAAACCTGTGCGCACCTTCGCCCCTCAAATAATTAAAATGAAGAAATAATGAATTGCTCGGAAAGGAAAACAATGACAACGTTAAATTGAAGAAGAAAAAACTATATAATTCAAATTGCATTCACCGGACACCTGATGGAAGAGAACAACAATGAAAAAATAGAGAAGCTAAAAAGAAAACAGTAAAAAACCTCAACCTGCATCAGCCGAACACTGAACATTGTAGAAACAAAACTTATCAAAGGAAAGGAAAAGAAAACAGTGATACAAAAAGTGATAAAACAGAATCCAACGACTTTATTTCAGAAAAAAAACTAATATTGAAAAGAAAACGAGAAAGCTAATGAAAACAGTTTAGTGGAAGACAAAAAAAAACAGAATCGGACAAAAAAAAGTGTAAGTTATTAGCAAAGAATCTTTTGTGAACGAATAATAAAAAACAAGAAAAAAAAGTAAAAAATATAAAACAAATTGAAATAGTTTAGTTTGACACCAGTGAGAAATCAGAGAGCAGCCTTCAACACACACACACACAAAAAAAAAACGAGCATTCATAAAAAAAAAACAATGGAAAAACTAATCCAACAAATGGTTTAGTGGACGCCATAGATATCCAAGATCCCCCCCCCCCCCCCTGTCATGTTATCGAGTAGAAAACGGGAGGCGCGGACTGGAAAGAGAGAGTGGGAGGAAAGGCGCAGAGGGAGAAGGGAGACAGAGAGGGAGGGAGGAAGAGAGGGAGAGTGTATGAGGGACGTGTGGGAAGGCAGGAGGAGAGGAAGATGTATAGGTAGGTGAAAGGAACGAAGGAGAGAGAAACAGGGAGAGGTGGAGGGAGAGAGCGAGAGATATTCGTAGAAAGGCAGAGAAGGGGAGGAAGAAAAAAAGGGAAAAGGGGAAGGATGGAAGTGGAAGAGAGGTAGAGATTTTCGTAAGAAAGTAGAGACGAAAGAGAGAATTAGAAAGACAGGTAAACACAGAGGGACATTATTGAAAATAGGCAGGGAGATGAAACACAGAAGCCAGAGAAGTACAGTTAGGGCTGATTACTTAGTTTATTGACCACAAATTTCAGTCGACATGCAAAATAATCTTAAAAGGTATCCTCTCTAATATAACACAACAAAACGTAGTATTGAACATAAAACATTAATGGTCCACTCCGCCCGGAGCAGCACACAGGACGCACCGGGCCTCGGCAAGTGTATCATTATGCAGATTAAACCAAACGGACGCGAGCATGTAATAGGAAAAAACTTGAGACGGAGATTAAACAGAGGCCGGGCATCCACTCCAAGGCAGTCCCTTCTTAGTGTGTGGAGTCGGAAAGTGATGGGCAAAGAAAGCATGGAATGGAGGCGTGGATACGAAAACACGAAGCTACAAGGAACAAAGCATCGTAATAGTAACAACAATAATGATAATAATAATAATAGGAGTAATAATAATAATAATAATAATAATAATAATAATAATAATAATAATAATAATAATAATAATAATAATGGAGTGAGGGATGCTTCATTAAGGCCTCAAAGGATCACCACGGGTCTGGCTTGATGAAAAGGAGGGAAAGGAGAGATGAGAAAGGAGGAGGGTACTGGGTGGAGGAATATGAAGGATTAAACAGAGCGGAGAAAACAAGAGTGGAGAGAAATATACCAGAATAGGAAGAAGGAAATATAGAGGAAAGAACAAGAAATGGGGAGAAACTGAGAAAAAAGGAGGAAAAGTTGGAAAGATTGGTTTAGTCGGCGCAACATCTGTGGTCATATGCCGCAGAGAGACAGAAGGGGAAGGAATTATAGGAGAAGGGAACAGATCCCAGGAAACGGGACACAACCCCCGATTAATACCTGGTACCCATTCACTGCTGGGTGGACAGGGGCGTAGGGTATCGGAAAAGCCGCCCAAATTTTTCCACTCCGCCCGGGAATCGAACCCGGGCTCTCTCGGTTGTTAGCCGAGTGTGCTAACCACTGCACGAAGCCCTCCTCAAAAAAGGAGGAAATAGAGTAAAAAGAAGAGTAGGGAGAAACAGAAGAATGGGAAGGAGTGAGTAAAGAAAAAGAGAATAGTGGGGGGAGAGAGTTATGTGGCGGATGAGAAAAAAGGGAATTATGAAAGAAGGGGACGCTGCTGAGGGGACAAAGGGTGAGATGGATAAAAAGGGGAAAGAAAGGTGAAAAGGGAAGTGCACGGAGGAAGACAAGAAGGAAAGGACGAAGGAAAATTAGGTAGGAATTGTGTTTGGGTACGACTGAGGCTTGAGGAGGAAGGGAGGGAAGAAAGGAAAAAAGGGATGCAGATGAATGAGAAAAAGATGAATAGGGAGAGAGAAAAAGCTTGTGAAAATGGGCAGAACAGGAAAGAAGAAAAGAAAGAAGGAGAAAAGTGGAAAAGTATTTCTTGTTTTTTTTATCAATTAATCCTCCTCTTTCACTTCATTTTCGTTTGAGTTTAATTTCACTGATTTCCTGCCGAGGAAACATCTGGCGGCGAAAGACGATTAGTATTCTTGTGTAAAAACGAAGAAAGGACAATTACGGAATACTTCACGTTTTGTTACAAGTTATGATTTTTGTCCATATTTTTGTGGGAAAACCGTAAGTTATTATAGAAACGATTACTACTTCATTATTACGATGGAAACTGTGTGTGTTTGATGGACACACACACACACACACACACACTCTCTCGTAAATTTTTATATTTCTGGGTTATGATCGATTACACACACACACACACACACACACACACACACACACACACACACACACACACACAAACTCACACACTCTCTTATAAACTTTTATATTTCTGGGTTATGACCGACTACACGCACACACGCACAGACACACACACACACACACACACACACACACACACACACACACACACACACACCATTAGCCGATCACAGTCACGTCATCAAACTCTGATATGAAGAGAAATATCTATCTCTACTAAAACGTCCAACTTGTAACCATCCAATACATCGTTTTGATCCACGCATCCACCTGTGCACACCTGCCTGTCCACCTAGCCATACACACCTGTCTATCCGATCAACCCAGCACACCTGCCTATCAGAGAACCAATCAACCACTACCAACCAATCCACCATCACAACCAGTCCACCATCACGGGCCATTGCCAGACGTATGCTATGACTGAATGGGACGCGGTTTGTTGCGGCAGTAATAAACATGAAGCTCAGGTGAGTCGCGTTACCTGGCCGCCAGCTCAGTAATTAGTGGCTGCAGGTGAACGCCGGACAGGTGGAGGATAGGCGGCGGGTCAGGTCAGGTGTCGCTGAGTGCTGGCCTGTCTGTGTGCCTGGCTGTTTGTCTTCCCGTCATATCGATCTGTTTGTCTTTTAGTTTATGTTTGTCTATCTGCGTCTGTGTGTTTGTTCTTGTTTTGTCTGTCTGCTTTACTCTTCGTCAGTCTGTGTCTGTCTCTCTATCGTCGTGCTGTTCTTTATATACTTTCTTTGTCATCCCAGTTGTTTATTTTTTTCTTCATTTAATCGAGTTTTAATTCTTTTCTATATTTTTCTTTCGTTCCTTTTTTCTTTATTTCCTTTTCTTTCAGTTTCCGTTCCCTTCATAATCCTCTCTGCCTCAAATTACATTGCCCGTTCATAATTGCGTTAGTGTGTGTGTGTGTGTGTGTGTGTGTGTGTGTGTGTGTGTGTGTGTGTGTGTGTGTGTGTGTGTGTGTGTGTGTGTGTGCGCGCGCGCATTTCATATTTTCCTTTGCCTCTTTCTATCTATTTATCTTTGTTTCTCTCTCTCTCTGAAGCCTCTCCACTTTACTCCCCTCTCCCTAACACACTCCCCCTACCCAGCTTCTCCCTGATCCCACAAACCTCCCCACAAAGTCTTACCCCCTCACAGATGTCACCCAACATTTTTGTCTACCCCAGTCCCTATCTTCCCCACCCACCCCATATTCTTCCTCCTCCTCCCCCACCCTCACACCGCTGCCTCCCACACCAAACTAACTCCCTCCCCCCCTCTCCCTCCGCAGGTGCCGGCCACAGAACCCTGGAGGAGGATCAGCTGTGTCCCACCTGTCCTTACTTCCTGCCCACGTCCGTCGAGGTCACCACACCTGTGGGCATCCCGGCCAACCTCACCTGCGGCGTCAGGCAGCTCGGGGACAAGAAGGTGGGAGGAGGAGGGAAAGGAGAGGAGAGCTAATATGTTTGTTCGCGTCTTGGTTTTCATGTGTAATGGTTGGAAGGAGACAAGGTGAGAAGAGAAGAGATGAGAGGAAAGGAGAGAAGAGAGGAATGAAAAGAAGGTGAGAGGAAAGAAGAGGATCTCAAAGCTTACCAATTCCTTCCTGTTTACTCTTTCCCTTAGTGAAGGCTGGAAGGAGATGAGGGGAAGAAGGTGACGAGGAGTTGAGGAGATGAAGCGGAGACAGGAAGGCGAGAAGAGAGGAGAGAAAAGGAGCTCATATTTAACTCTTTCCTTCCTTGTTCCTGCTTTTCCTGCGTAAGAGATGTAAGGAGGAGATGAGGAGGAGGTGAGAAGACAGAAGACACAAGAACCACTAAGAACGCCATTTTTTTCTGTTTCCTGGTGTGCTTGCTAGAAAGGAGATGTGGAGGGGGTGAGGGATAAGAAGATAGAGGAGAGCAAAGAAGCGTGAGTTCGCCTCAAAATTCCTGTTCTTGTGTGAGGGAGAGGAAGTAGGAGGAGAGGAAGAGATGAGGAGACAGGAGAGTGAGGAGAGAAAAGGAGCTGAGTTCACCTTTTCCTTCCTGTTCATGGGTGAAAGGGAGGCGAGGAGATGAAGAGGAGGAGGTGAGGAGACGAGTGTGTGAAGTGAGGAGAGAAAAGAAGCTCTGAGCTTACCTATTTCCTGTTCCTGCTTTTCCTGGGAAGGATGATGATGATGAAGAAGAGAAAGGAGGGGAGATAAGAAGATAGAAAGAGAGGGATACAGGTAACATTCTTGTGCTTCTTGAGTAAGGGTAGAATAACGGGGGCGAGAGGAGGGAGGACAGACGGGGAAAGAAGGGAAATAAAGACGAGTAGAAGTAAAGGGATGAAAGGGTTAATAAAAGAAAAAAAGTAGTGATATAGTGGACTGGTGATGGCTGCTGCTGCTGCTGCTGCTAATGATGATGATAATGATACTGTAATGATGGGGAGGATGTGTGGGAGGGAAAATCAGAAGGAATGCACGGAAGGGTGTCTCGATGGATCGCTGGAAAATGACACAATGGAAGGTGAAAGAGGAAGGGGTTGAATACCTCTCCTTTATCATCCCTATGCCTCCATGCCAGGGCCAAGGGCACGGGCAAGAGTCAAGCCAAAGAGAACTCGCACCACGGCGCCGCCAAGAAAAAGAAACAGTGAGCGCGGTAACGCTCGCTGAGGCAGAACACACATCGGAGCAAGGCTGGCGGGATGTGATTCCATACAGACAATGCAGAGAAAAGTCAAAGTAGTGAGATTCATGAGTGTGAGCGGCGCCACGCCTGTGCTCGGCGACACGGAAGTCCTGCACAGTAACTGACGAGTCAGTGTGAGGACTTTTTTTTTTTTTTATCAAAATGTCAGAGCAATTTTTGTTTTGGATTTGCATAGGCCTTCCGGCCTGTTGGGCTACCTATGTTATATTCCTTACTAGTATTTGGGTTTGCTTACGTTTGTTTGTTTTATTTGCATTATAAAAAAAGGGAATTCATAACGCTGTGTGCTTCATTTGTTGTAAATAGAAGGCTCGAAAGAATTCAAGTTTGACTTTGTAAGCTAACGAATATATGTTCGGAAAATTAATGTTATGTTTTGTTACCCAGTTTTCTCCCCTAATAAAATAAGTAAATGTGATGAAAATCTTCCCTGGAATATGACAATTAACAGACCAGTAGTAACTGCAAACAATGCTGAGCACGCCTGAAAACATAACAAAGAATCCACCACGAAGGAAAAGCGACAATCCATCTGAAAAAAATGTTAAGGAGACACCAAATAATAAAAAAAAGACTAAGAACACAAAAAAGACAGAAAATATCACAAACCAACTCACACAAGAAACAAACAAAACCAATCATAGTCAACAAAACGAAGGAAAAAAACTATAAACATACAAACAAAAAAAAACAGGGCAGGAAAGATTCCCCGATAACTCAACCTGGATTTAGCGAGGCTGTCACAAAGTCCGTCATGTTGTGTGTAATGGGAAAGGGAGGGGGAGAAGGGTGATGAGGGGGAGAGAAGAGGGGAGGAGGAGGAGTGTGGAAGAGAGCGTGTTGGAAGGGAACGTAAACTGGAGAGATGGGAGGGAAGAGCAGGTGAAGGAAGAGCAGGAGGGATGTGGAGGGTGGCAGTGAGGGGAGAAGGGGAGGAAACACGAGCATGATAGGAGCAATTTTGGGGAGAAGTCAAAAAGGTGGAGATATTGAGGAGACAAATTTTACGAGTAAGGGGAAGAAGGGAAAAGTAGGGGGGAAGAGAAAGGAGAAGGAAATGTTATGTGGGGAGGAGGGAGAGGTGGGAAAGAGGATATTTGTGGGGTGTTATTGGGTAGAAAGGGGAAGAGAAGGAGGGAGGGTGAGGAAGGAAGGTGATGGGGGGGGGAGGAAGAGAGGAAAGAGGAAGTTAGTGGGGATTGCTGTTTTACTGCACGGGAGGAGGAGGAGGAGGAGGAGGAGGAAACATGGAAACATGGAAACATGGACTAGCAGGCGGCAGAAAGCCTGTTGGCTCATTACTAGGCTGCCTGCGTTCAGTGATTTAATCAATCCGTTTGCCATAGGAGTGGCTTGCAGGGAAGGATTAAAGCACTTGTGTACCTACTCGGAGGGAGGGTCGGTCACAAATTCAATAAAGCAACACAAATTCCTTTCCCCGCCTGCAGGATCGAGGGACAAAGGTCACCTCGGGCTGGTTAGCTTTGTTTTTTCTTTTTACAGTTAAAGTTGTTTTCTTCCTTTCTCCTACTTTTTACTTTTTTCTTTCCTTTTTTACAGAGAGTCTTCTCTTTCCATTCTTTTTCTTCTTTGTTAGCTTTTTCTTTTTTACAGTGGCAGTCTTTTCCTTTCTTTTCCCCTTTTTATTTATCTATTTTCGTTTTACAGTAGCAAAGTTTTTTCCATCCTTTTTTACTTTTTTCTTTTCACTCGTTTTTTTTACGTACATTTTTACTATTAACTCTTACTTTTCCTTTTCTCGTTTAGTGACAGTATTTTCCTTCCCTTATTTCGCCCTTTTTTTATACTGCCAAGAACGATTCAAGGGACTTTGTCATCATACTATTCTTCTTCCAAGCTGTGTATGTATCTCAGTATTTTCACTGGTCTCCATATACGGACCTTTTTCTTCTTCTTTTCCCCTTCTCACGTCAGTTCCCCTACCTATGTGACTTTATATAAAGTCTGTTCTCTTTTCTATACCTATTACTTCCACCTCCACTCGTGCCTCTCGGCTCCCTTAGTGGTGAGTGGGTGTTGGAAAAGGTGTCCTGCTCCTTCGGCCTATTGTTTACATGATCCCTTAAAAAACTGACTGAATGAATGGGAGTCAATATGGAAGGCGATAAGTGTGTTTGGGATACGCTCTTTAATTCTTCTTGTTTCACCGACGCTACATTTAAATACTAATATACCCACATGTGGATGCTATACTGAACTATTTACTCAATGTCTCATACGAGCTTGATTTCCTCACATTCCACCTCAACATATTTACGGTATTCATGTAATGTTTGTGTGCCGCATCTTCCCGCTTCACCAATACTTATTATCAAAATTACTCGTCTGTTTGCTGTCTATCTTTTTCCTTTGTCTTTTTCTTTCTTTGTGTCTTTCTTGTCTATCTTTTTCGTGTTCGTGCCTGTGTAGCTTTCTGTCTAATAGCTCATCTATTTCTTGTATATCCTTTTTATTTTTCTTCTTTTTCTTTCTGTCTTTTTCTTGCCTATCTTGTTCGTGTTCGTGCCTGTCTACCTGTCTGCTGTCTGTCTTAATGCTCATCTACTTACTGTCTGCATCTCTTTCTTGTCTGTCGTCCTCGTTCGTGCCTGTCTACCTGTGTCTACTCATCTGTTTCTTGCATGACTTCCTGCCTACGCGTCTTCATGCCCACACACCTGTCTGTCTCATCAAACCCACACCTGCACCTCCAGAGACGGATGGAGTGGCGTTAATAATGCAATAGTGTGTGTGTGTGTGTGTGTGTGTGTGTGTGTGTTTACGTTATATATATAACAATCAGCGTTGTATTAACTGCAGTGACACATTCCTTCTCTCTCTCTCTCTCTCTCTCTCTCTCTCAAGCACACAACATACATTTTTCATTGTGCTAATCAACTGGTGGGTCATGGCAGCAACACACACACACACACACACACACACACACACACACACACACACACACACACACACACGTTAAATGGCTGAGTCCGATAAAAATTTGGGTCTTGTAGATTATTCCGCAGTAACAGGGAGAGAGAGAGAGAGAGAGAGAGAGAGAGAGAGAGAGAGAGAGAGAGAGAGAGAGAGAATGGAGGAGGACAAGAAGACAAGATCATTTATTATAATACATGGAAGAGAGAAACTAATGGAAGGGAGGGAGGAAGGGAGGGAGGAAAAGAGAGAGGGAGAGAGGGAGGGAGGGAAAGAGGAAGGGAGGAAAGAGTGGAAGAAGGGAAGTAAAGGAAAAGGGAGGGAAGGGTAAGATGAGGAGAGGAAGAAGAGATAATGGAGAAAAAAGGAAGATAAAGATAGGAAGAGCAGGAGAGAGAGAAGAGGGAACTGAAAGAATGAAAGGAATGGGGATAAAAAGAAGGCAGAGGAAAGCAAGCCGAGAAGGGGAAGAGAGTAGAGGGAAGGAGACGAATCTGATGCTCCTCCTCCAATCTGCAGCCTCTTTTTCCCTCCTCTTATCTCTCGTCTCTCCTTCCTCTCAATTTCCTTCCCCCTGCTCTCAAACTGACTGCCCTCTCACCCTTTCCCTTCCACCTCCTCCTCCTCCTCTGCAAGTCCGCCTGTAAGAAAGCCAATACAATGCTTGGGTTCATATCGAGGAACTTCGAATACAAGACGGCGGGAGTTATGTTATCCTTGTACAATTCGCTGGTAAGGCCCCACCTGGAATACGCCGTGCAATTCTGGTCTCCAAATTACAGGAAAGACATTGAATTACTTGAGAGAGTACAGCGCCGCGCCACGAAGATGATACCATCACTGAGGACGAAGCCCTATGAAGAGCGACTCGAGCGACTCAACCTCTTCACGTTGGAAAAGAGACGCCTGCGGGGAGACATGATACAAGTCTTTAAGTACCTGAACAAGCTCAGCAACGTTGATCACTCCAAACTCTTCACGCTACAAACCAACCTGAGAACAAGAAACAACGGAAAAACAATTCAAGCAAAGCGATGCAATACCGACATCGGCAGGAGTTATTTCTCGAATAGAGTTGTTCGCCACTGGAACAGCCTTCCTGCAGAAGTGGTTTGCGCAGAGACCATCAACTCCTTCAAGAAACGCATTGATCGCCACTTTGCTGCATCGGGAGTGAACTGAACGTTCCCAAGAGTAGATACACAAGTGCTTCAATCCTTCCCTGCAAGCCACTCCTATGGCAAACGGATTGATTGAATCACTGAACGCAGGCAGCCTAGTACTGAGCCAACAGGCTTTCTGCTGTCTGCTAGTCCATGTTTCCTCCTCCTCCTCTTCATTCCTTTACATACATTCCTCTCTTGTTTACCTATCTATCTTCCTCCTTTCCTCCCTTCCTGCCATCTTGTTTTATCTCCATTTCTCCATCACCTCTCCTACTGCTCCCCACCTCCTGCTTTTTCCATCTTTTTTATTCCTCCTTGTTTCTCTCTCCCTTTTACCTCAGAACATCACACCTTCCTTTGCGTCTTTTTTCCTTTCCTACTTTCCTCTTTGCTTCTCTCCGCTGCTCTGTCTTACCTCTTCCTTCTCTTCTTTTTCTCGTCTTTCCTTTCTTCCTCCTCACATATTTATTATATTTCAACCTTCTTCTTTCCTGTCTACTCTTATCTACCGTCCTTCTTTGCTTTCCTCCTCCGCCACACTTTCTTACCTCCTCCACCTCCTCCTCCTCCTCCTCCTCCTCCTCCTCCTCCTCCTTCCCTCCCTGCTCCCCATACTTTCTTCCGTCTCTCTTTCCATACCACATTTCTTTCCTCCTTGTCCGCTTTTCACCAGCTTACGCCCACCTTCCTTTTACTTCCTCCCTTCCTCCTCCCTCCTTCTCTTCTTTCACGCTTCCCGCTCTCCCTCTTCCGCTTCCTTGCTACTTATTACCTCCCTTCTTTGAGATCTTTCCTCCTACTATGAAACTTTTCATCCTTTCTTTCCGCCTTTCTTCCGTTCTCCTTTCGTCCCTCCCTCCTTTCATCCATGCACTTGCTCCCGCCTTCTCTCTCTTTCTCTACTTTCGCTTTTTACTCACACCTTTTCTCACCTGATTTTCTTCCCTCCTTCCCTCGCTACCTTCTAATCCCAAGTCGTTTTCCTTTTATCTTTTTCTTCCTCCTTCCGCTCTTCCTTCCCCTCCTCCCTTAAGCTATTTCTTCATACCTCCTTTCCTTCCTGACCTTTCTTCCTTCCCCAGCTACCGTCACACACCAAGTCATCTTCCTTTCATCCTCTCCAACCCTTCTTTCTCTCCTTCCCTCCACTTCTCCGAACCTCCATTGGCCTCTCCTCCACACTGGGTCCAAAAACCTTCAAGGAATATCTTGCAAACGTGAATTATTAAGAGAAAGAGAGAGAAAGAGAGAGAGAGAGAGGATATTTTATACATTATCTGTCTCCCAACCCAACGCCTTTCTCCTGCCTCTTGTCTTTCTCTGTCTGTCTTTAGCTGTCACTTCTCTCTCTCTCTCTCTCTCTCTCTCTCTCTCTCAACACGGGCCCAAAGAAAATGCATCCACGCGTCAATTATGAACAACAATGAAAACGAATACCTCCCACGATTACTGCTCCCCTTCCCATTCACCTCACCCATCCACACATTTTCACAAAACTAACCCCCTCACCCCCTCATCCACATCCGACTCACGTTCCCCACCCATTCTCCTCTCACCCGCTTCACACACACCCAAGTCATCCACCTTGCCATCCATCTGATACACTGTCACCCGTCTCTCTGCTCGGTGACCGCATATCGATAGGGTGGAGGAGAGGGAATTTTAAGAGATGGGGGTGGTGGTGGGGTGGTGATGGTGGAGGAGGTGGAAGAATGAAAATAGGAGGTGGTTGGGTGGTGGGTGAAGAGGAGGAATGAAAGGAGGTAGTGGAGGATGTGGAGGGACAGATGAATATGGTGGCTAGGTAGGTGGAAGGGATGTGGTAGGGGAGGTGGTGGAAGAGATGGAGGTGGTGGTTGAGTGGCGGGGGAAGTGAAAGAAAAGAAGGAAGTGATGGAGGAGGTGGAGGAAGAGAAGGGTGTGTTGTTTGGGTGGCAGTGGAGGAAGAGGTGGAGCTGATGGATGCATTGTGACGGTGCGTGAAACAGCGGGGAAATGTTGCTAAAGTTTCGTTTTCTTTACCGATTGTTTAGTTTAGTTTCCCAGATATTCCTTTTGACGTGGTTGCTGATTTTGTCATGCCATCAACCTTTAAACACACACACACACACACACACACACACACACACACACACACACACACACACACACACACTTCAACACTTACGTACATGACGCGACGACTTGAAGACACACACAACCCACCTTTCTCCTGTAAAAGAAAAGAAAAATACAACTAAAAATTTTTGGTGTAGAACTTTGACTTGTTAATATTGTCTCGCCAACACACGCCTACTTTAATGTTGTACTTTTGTAATAATATGACATATTTGTGGAGTTTTTTGTTCACGGTTAAAAAGCAAAACAAAGGGAGACAGAAAGACACAAAAAAATCATAAAAAATCACTAATACACACAAAATGACAATTAATACATACACTAAGAAAACTAAAAGAAACAAAATTCTAGCTAAAAACAGTAAAGCAGAGATCCATGAATATACAGCAAAGATGCAAACAGAAAACACACAATACCGATAGATAAACACACACACACACACACACACACACACACACACACACACACACACCGCTCCGATAGCTCAGTGGTTAAAGCTCTGCGCGGCCAGGCTTCCCGGCTTGGCTGGGGAATGTTTGAGCCCCGCTCACGCCAGGATTTTCCGCTGGTAAAGAGCGGTTACTGTCTTTAAGATGTCGGTAAATACTGGCTATGTGCCGAGCCTATGGAAAGTAGCTAATGTGACGCCGATTTTTAAAAAGGGGGACAGGTCAGTTGCTTCAAACTATCGCCCAATTAGCTTAACATCGGTTATAGGGAAGATGCTGGAGTCCATAATAGCCAGGAACATTCGGGAGCATTTAGAGAAACATAGCTTAATTCACGACTCGCAGCATGGGTTCACAAAAGGTAGGTCATGCCTCACCAATCTCTTGTCCTTCTACAATAAAGTATTTGAGGCGGTTGACAGAGATGAAAATTATGATGTAATCTATCTTGATTTTAGTAAAGCGTTTGACAAAGTTCCTCACCAACGACTGTTGCTTAAATTACAGGCTCACGGAGTAGAGGGTAAAGTTTTGAACTGGGTCAAGGCGTGGCTTAGCAATAGGAAGCAAAGAGTGCAAATCAATGGTAAAAGATCTGACTGGGGATGTGTTACGAGTGGGGTCCCACAAGGTTCGGTATTAGGTCCACTTTTGTTTATTATTTATATCAATGACTTAGACACAGGAATTAGTAGTGATGTTAGTAAATTTGCAGACGATACCAAGATCGGTAGAGTAATTGAGTCGGATCAGGACGCTAGTATTCTCCAAGGTGAACTCAACAGATTATATGACTGGGCGGATAAATGGCAGATGGAGTTCAATGTAGGGAAGTGCAGTATTCTGAGTGTAGGTAGGAACAACCCTTCACATAACTATTGCTTAAATGACACTCTCATAAGTAGGTCTGGGTGCGAGAGGGATTTAGGGGTCTTAGTGAGCTCTGATCTCCGTCCAAGGGCACAATGCATTCAAGCTAGAAATCAAGCTAATAGGGTACTGGGATTTATTTCAAGGAGCGTAAGCAACAGAAGCCCCGAAGTCTTCCTCAAACTATATTTAGCATTAGTTAGACCTCATCTTGACTATGCGGTTCAGTTCTGGTCACCCTACTATAGAATGGATATCAAAATGTTAGACTCGGTGCAGAGGAGGATGACTAAGATGATTCAGGGGTTGAGAAACTTGCCATACGAGGAAAGACTCAAACAGTTAAACTTGCATTCTCTAGAAAGGCGAAGGGTGCGTGGAGACATGATCGAGGTTTATAAATGGATGAAGGGCTGTAATAAGGAGACATTCATAAGGTTTTGTTGGTAAGAGAACCGGTAGGACACGAAGTAATGGGTTTAAACTGGATAAATTCAGATTCAACAGGGACATAGGCAAAATTGGTTTACTAACAGGGTGGTGGATGAGTGGAATAGGCTTAGCAGTCATGTGGTGAGTGCCAATACAATTGTCACATTCAAAATAGACTAGATAAATTCATGGACAGCGATATAAGGTGGGGTTAGATACACGGGAGCTTAGGGTCAAAGGAGCTGCGTACAGGCCTACCGGCCTCTTGCAGACTCCTGCGTTCTTATGTTCTTATGTTCTTATGTTAAGGAGGATGGTGTGTGTGGTGTGTGAAGGTCTCAGCAGTACCCAGAAATCGACTATAATATAATGAGCCTTGCTCTAATCGGAAGGGTACCTGCTGGCGACGACGAGTCCAGCTAGTGATCAGGACGTCGGTGAACTAGGGTAGGCGGTGGCCGAGCTGGTAGCGTACTGGACCCACATTCGCCGCGTGATGGACGACGCGGGTTCGAATCCTCACGCTACCACTCGGATTTTTCAGTCACCGCCGAGTGGCTTAAAACTACCCACATGCTGTCCTGAAGACCACCCATCAACCCGGACTCTAGAGGAAGCCGTCCAAGCGAATCAAGAAAGAGTTCCGGGGGGCAGCATGAGCCAACGCAAGATGGCGCCACTATAAACACTCGCCTGCGCCAGAACGGGCTGGGCCGACCATCAGGCCCCACCGGGAAGATGCCTACCGGCGCAATAGGCAACAACGTAAAAACACACACACACACACACACACACACATAAAAGAAAAACACTAGAGAAAGCATAAACTCGTCCCGGCCACAACATGTTCCGGTAAAGTCTAGAAATAAAACACACACACGCAGACTTATTAACGGACCAAGTTAAGGCGGACCAAACAGAGCAGCACGAGTCACACACGAGGAAAACACCGGCCCGCAGCGCTGCACGGAGGGGGAAAATAACACGGAAATGACCGAAAGTAACGGACAAAAAAAATGGTAAGAAGGTTAGATAACATGATGTTGACCTTGGGCGTGAGGAAAAAGTAATTAGAGCTAAAGTCTGGCTGTATTATACTACCCAGGAAACCGTGGCCGCGCAGGTAAAAAATGTGAATAAAAGGCGTATAATGTAAAAAGGTACGGTAATTCGGACTTCTAAAGAGAAAAACGTAAATACACAATGAGGGAGAAGGGGGTTGAAGGGAGAGGGGATGGGAGGAAGGTGGCACAAACAGGTCAGGCTGGGGACGGGGGGCGTGGGGGCAGGTAAGAATAGAAAGGTGGAGGGGAAGGCAAGGAAAGGGAAGGGGGGAAGGGAAGGGAAGGGAAGAGAAATGGAGGGAGGGGAAGAGAAGGGGAAAGGAGGGAAAAGAAGGGAAGGGATGGGCAGATAAAGAAAGGGAATGAAAGGGAAAGGAAGGAAAAGAAGGAAGGGAAAGGAGGGAATGAATGGGAAGGAAGGAAATGGAGGGAAAACAAGGTAATGTATGGGAAGGGAATGAAAAGGAAGGGACGGGAAGGGAAAGGGAGGGAATGAAGGGAAAGGAAGGGAATGGGAGGGAAAAGAAGGACATGGAAGGGAAAAAAGGGAAGAGGAGGGAAGAAGGAAGACAAGTAGGGAAGGGAAGGGAAGGGAAGGGAAGGGAGAGGAAGGGATGGGAGGGGATGAAGGAAGGGCAGCTCACCTGGCGTAATGAGTAGCAACATTAGTCTTAACAACCGGGAGATTACCTGCGTAACGACTGAAAGGGAGAATTATCTAAGGGGGAGGTGAGAGGGGGGTAGGGGGGGTTGAGACATGACGAGAGGGTGTGTTTATCTTTGGTTTGGGGGAACACAAAGAAACACAAAGAAAGAACAAACAACAGCAGACCTGATGGTCCTTACACTAACTATCTAATCAAAGGTGGAAGATGAAGGACAGCAAAGGCGAAGGCTCCTCCCCACCCCCCATCCCTCCAGCCAAAGCTGGCAAGAAAGGAAAATGAACCATGCAGCATGGAAAAACTACATGGATATTATGTAGGAAAGAGGAAAGAACTACCATTACTGCTACCACTAACCGGGCGATAAAAGCGGACAAGGACACCAGTATTCGAAAGAACTTAACGTTATTACGACAATGAGTAATATCTTAGTTGCTGGTTGGATTCAAAACACTTTTCTAATCTATTCTTGAAGGCCGTAACTGTTGTACTATCAACGACATCACAAGGTAAAGAGTTCCAAACATTAACAACTCGATTGAAGAAGAAGTGTTTAGCTTCGTGCGACGAGAATCTTTTACCACTTATCATCAAATTGTGATTTCTTCTTGTTCTATTTGATCGATCAATTGCAAAGTAATCTTCCGCATTAATATCACTGAATCCTTTGAACATTTTAAACATTTCAATTAGATCGCCTCGCATTCTTCGTTTTGATAGGCTGAATAAATTTACTTCTTTAAGCCTTTGTTCATATGACAAATTTCTCAACCTAGGAATCATCTTTTTTACTCTTCGTTGGACCCGTTCCAACTTTTCTATGTCTTTTCTGTAGTAGGGAGACCAAAACTGTACACAGTACTCTAGACGGGGTCGAACCAACGAATTATATAGTTTTAATATTACTTTTTCCGATTTATTATTAAAGACTCGTCCGATGAAGCCAACCAATTTGTTTGCAGTTTTAACTACCTCTGAACAATGCTGACCGGGCTTTAAATCGCTTGATATAGTGATTCCAAGATCCTTTTCTTTACTTACTGCAGAAAGTTGTTGGCCATTCATTACGTACCGAACGCGATTGTTATTTTTTCCGATGTGCAACACTTTACATTTCTCAACGTTAAATTTCATTTGCCATTGATTGGCCCAACGTGCAAGTCGATCTATATCTGATTGTAAAGCTTCTTCGTCGAGTATCGCAGTTACTTTACTAGCAATTTTTGTGTCATCAGCAAATTTTGATACTTTGCAAGTGAGCCCATCATCGATATCATTAACATAAATTAAGAAGAGCATGGGGCCAAGCACTGATCCTTGAGGTACGCCGCTTTTGACATCGAGCCAGTTAGATGTAACACCGTTTAGAACTACTCTGTTTCCGCTCAGAGAGCCAGTCTGCAAGCCAATTGTGAATGTTACCCGAGATACCGTGCGCCAGTAGTTTGCTGAGCAATCGTTGGTGGGGGACCTTATCAAATGCCTTTTGAAAATCCAGATATATGATATCTACTGATCTGCTTTCATCGAACACCTCAAAAATATAGTGAAAAAAATCAAGTTAGTCAAACACGAGGAAAGGAGGAAGATGGCAAGGGTATAGAGAGTGCCATGATAACGGGAGAGTTGGAAGAGGACGAAGGAGGATTGGAAGGGAGAGAGGGAGGATATCCAAAGTGGAGACCAGGGGAAAGGGAAAGGAGGGAGAATGAGAGTGATGAAGGAACAGGGGAGGAGGGAGAAGGAGAGGATACAAAGGAAGGTCATGTTTAAGTAAGAGTTATAGGAAACGAGGGAAAAAAGGAAGGAGAGAGGGAGAATATCTAAAGTGGAGGAGAGAAGGGAAAGGAAGGAGAAGAAAGGGAAGGGAACGAGCGGGAAGGAAATTAAATAAATGGAAGGTTGGAGGAAACTGAAGGATGAGAGAAAGCGAGAAAGGGGAAATATCAAAAGTGGAAAAGGGGTGTGGAAATGGAGAGAAGAAGGGAGGAGGAGGACAAGAGGATGATGATGAGGGAGGGAGAGATATTGCCGGGGCCAAGCCACCAAAAATGGAGAGAAAAAAAACTATATTGGATAGGGATGGAGGAAAGCTGCGAGGGATGACAGGAACATGAATGTGGAGGAAAGCGAGAAGGGAGGAAAAATTACTGGAGGTAAACTGTGATAAGAAAATAAGAAAAATCTGTAATGAGAGAGAGAGAGAGAGAGAGAGAGAGAGAGAGAGAGAGAGAGAGAGAGAGAGAGAGAGAGAGAGAGAGAGAGAGAGAGAGAGAGAGAGAGAGAGAGAGAGAGAGAGAGAGAGAGAGAGAGAGAGAGAGAGAGATTTACATAGAAAATCAGACCACACAGACCCCATGGTCCAGACTTGGTGGTCTGTCCTTAAACCTAAGTGATTTTACATTAATCAGAAGACTCCAAAACGTTGCACTTCTACTCTAGTTGATATTAAGTTGAAGGAAGTGACGGTCGAGCTTATTTTTGAAGGAGTCAATCGTGTTACACTGGACCACTGACGGTGGAAGCTTATTCCATTCTCGCACTACAACGTTGGTGAAGAAAAATTTGGTGCAGTCTGAATTTACTTGTCTACATCTGAGTTTTACGCCATTGTTCCTCGTGCGCAAAGTGTCATCGATCATAAACAATGTTGATCTGTCTACATTCGTGAAACCATTAAGTATTTTAAAACATTCGATCAGTTTTCCTCGGAGGCGACGTTTATCAAGAGAGAAAATGTTAAGGGTAGAAAGACTTTCATCGTAGTATTTGTTGCGCAAGGAAGGGATCATTTTCGTTGCCCGACGCTGAACACCTTCTAATTTAGCAATATCCTTTGCATGGTGGGGAGACCAAAACTGTACCGCATATTCCAAGTGGTGTCTGACTAAACTGTTGTAGAGCGGGAGTATTACATCTTTATTCTTGAATACAAAGTTTCTTTTAATGAAGCCCAACATTCTGTTCGCTTTATTTGCTGCATCGATGCATTGCTGTGAGAATTTGAGGTTTGACGCGATTTTGACCCCCAAGTCTTTGACGCATTGAACGCTTTTGAGTTTAACGCCGCGCATTTCGTATTCGAACTTCTTATTCCTCGTTCCAACTTGAAGGACCTGGCACTTGTCTACGTTAAAGGGCATCTCCCATCTATCCGACCAAGCGGAAATTTTGTGCAAATCCTCTTGGAGGCTTTGCCTGTCTTCGTCAGTGAGAACCGAGTTGCCAATCTTTGTGTCGTCTGCAAATTTACTAATGCGGTTATTGAGTCCAACATCCACGTCGTTGATGTAAAGAGAGAGAGAGAGAGAGAGAGAGAGAGAGAGAGAGAGAGAGAGAGAGAGAGAGAGAGAGAGAGAGAGAGAGAGAGAGAGAGAGAGAGAGAGAGAGAGAGAGAGAGAGAGAGAGAGAGAGAGAGAGAGAGAGAGAGAGAGAGAGAGAGAGAGAGAGAGAGAGAGAGAGAGAGAGAGAGAGAGAGAGAGAGAGAGAGAGAGAGGCCTTGTCCGCCCTCGTATGGAGTATGCATCTCATGTGTGGGGGGGGCTCCACTCACCCAGCTCTTCTGGACAGAGTGGAGGCTAAGGCTCTTCGTCTCATCAGCTCTCCTCCTCATACTGATAGTCTTCTACCTCTTAAATTCCGCCGCAGTGTTGCCTCTCTTTCTATCTTCTATCGATATTTCCACGCTGACTGCTGTTCTGAACTTGCTAACTGCATGCCTCCCCCCCTCCCGCGTCCCCGCTGCACTCGCCTTTCTACTCATGCTCATCCCTATACTGTCCAAACCCCTTATGCAAGAGTTAACCAGCATCTTCACTCTTTCATCCCTCACGCTGGTAAACTCTGGAACAATCTTCCTTCATCTGTATTTCCTCCTGCCTACGACTTGAACTCTTTCAAAAGGAGGGTATCAGGACACCTCTCCTCCCGTATTTGATCTTCCTTTCGGCCACCTCTTTTGTTTCTTTTTTAGGAGCAGCGAGTAGCGGGCTTTTTTTTTATTATTGTTTTCTTTTTTGTGTGCCCTTGAGCTGCCTCCTTTGTTGTAAAAAAAAAAAAAAAGATACAAATGAATTAAAAAAAAAATAGGGATAGGCAGCAAGAAGACAAAAAATCTAGGGGAGGAAAGAAAGATGGAAGGAAGGAAGGAGAGGAAGAAAGGGTGAGTGAGAGGTAGGACAGGGTTAAGTTAAACATTGGAAAAGAGAGAGAGAGAGAGAGAGAGAGAGAGAGAGAGAGAGAGAGAGAGAGAGAGAGAGAGAGAGAGAGAGAGAGAGAGAGAGAGAGAGAGAGAGAGAGAAGAAAGAGAGTGAAACATGCAAAGAGCGAAAGGAAAAGTGCGAGAGAAAATGGAAAGAGGATCGCTGAGGAGACGTGGAGAAGGAAACGAAATTATTTATAAGGAAAAAAATGGGGAAGGAAACTGAATAAAAATGAAAAAAAAAAACAAGAGAAAAGAAAAAAAATGAGGAGGAAAAGGGGTAAAGCAGTAAAAAACGAAAAAAAAAAGATGAATGAAAAGTTGGAAAGGAGAAAAAACAAATTACAAAGAATATGAAAGGATGAATTGATAAAACTAAGTGGGGAAGAAGAGAAGAAAACAATAAACAGGCTAAAAGAAAACAAACACGAGAAGATGGAAGAAAGAAATCTGAAAATAACGAAATAAGAGAAAGAAAACCAAGAGAAAACAAAAATAATGGAAAATAGAAAAAGGCAACAGAAGAAAACAAAGAAAACAGTAAAAAAATAAGAAACTAATGAAAACCGGGGAACAGCAACATGAAGAGAAGAAAAACAACACGACGAAGAGAAAAGAGAAAACGGTGAAGTGGAGGAGACTGGAGAAAAGGAAAAAAAGAAAACGAGTAAAATAAATGAGGTGAAATATTGAGGAAAAAACACGAAATGAAGAGAAATCTAGAAAAAAACGATGACGAGGATAAAATGGTGGAGAAAAGATGACCAGAGAGAAAAAAAGGAAATAAGGAAAAAGATGCAATAAAAATAAAGAGAAGAAAGTCGGAGAAGAAAATGAAACAATGAGAAAACAAACAATGACGAATGACGAAGAGAAAGAGAAAATGCTGAGGAGGAAACTGGAGGGATGAGAAGGAAAGGCGGAAAACAAGGTGATAAAAGTAAGGTATGAAAGACAATAGTAGAAAACAAAAAATGAAGAGAAAAAAGAAATAAAAACGACAACGAAGAGAAAAAAATGCAGAGGAGGCCGGAGCGACGAGGACAGAAGGAAAACGAGTGAAAATAAGAGAAAAATGAAAACCGGGGAAAGAAAAATGAAATGAAGAGAAAAACAAAAAACGACTAGGAAGAGAATGAGAAAACGATGAAGAGAGGAAGAGCCTGGAGAGAGAATAGGAAAGAAGGAGAACGAGGTAATAAAAATAGTCGAGATATCCTACAGGAATTTCAGAACCCAACAGGAATGTTGCAGCAAAACTGGAATACTGGAATTCCCGCTGGAATATTAGAGATACGTGAACAGGACGAGAATTCAGGCGTCATATATATATATATATATATATATATATATATATATATATATATATATATATATATATATATATATATATATATATATATATATATATATATATATATATATATATATATATATATATATATATATATATATATATATATATATATATATATATATATATATATAAATACAGCGAAAAAACCACAAAAACGTGACCGAGATAAAGACAGATGGAGAAAATAAAAGAGGCAGAACTTATTATCACTATCAATATTTTCATCATTATTCCTGTATTCCTCTTCGCTCCTCTAAAATCCAGATCAATCCAGACCGAACGTTGTCATCCATTCCAGTACCTCTTATTGCCCATCCCTGCATTAATCACCTGAAGTCACCCTCCCTGTATTATTCACAAGTGCTGCGATGTATTGCTTTTCTTTCCATTTAGTATTCCGTTAATCTCCGTACCGGCGTCCTATTCACCACGTCACACTAATGCATTCATAGGATGCACCACGCGCCGCTTCCCATTCTCTTCCTTCCTCTCTGAAGGCCTGCCCCGCGACCGTTTACACACGTAGTACACGGTGGGCGTTTATCTACGAGTTAGTCCAAGCATCAAATCGTGTGCTTCAGTCTGGGTGAGCAATGGTGGTGGTGATGATAGGTGTGGTGATGCTTGTAGTAGCGGTTGTGGTAGTAGTAGTAGTAGTAGTAGTTGCAATACAAGTGGCAGTTGTTGAAGTCGTAACCGTAGCAGTAATTGTAGCAGGTAGTGGTAAGAAAATTAAGAAAGTAGTGGTAAGAAAGTACTGATGAAATACAAATACTAACATGAATATCAATAATTATCAGATATACAAATTACTGTGAAATCAATCCAATACTTAATCATTCACCCCGGCATCACACTCCCGCCATTCCCTCCCTCCCTCCCCGCCACGACTCCTGTCCTCTCGTCAGTCCTCCTGCCAGTACATTTTACACTCAACGTCGTTTTTATAAATTCTAAACTTTATTACATCCTTTTTTTAAAATTCAGTTTTATTATATGCTTTTATTACTCGAATCGCACATTTATTCCCTCTTTTTCCGGCTCATGATTTTTGTCAGGTCTGGTCATTCGTTCTTTTATCTCCCAGTATTTCTTTTTTATTAGTTACTCCATTAAGTGACGCCAGGGGGGCTATTTTCCTTCACTTTTGTCTGTCTCAATTCATGCATATGTTTTTCAGGCGGTACACTTATCACGTTTTCTTTATTTCGCTCCACGCATGTTCTTTTAGGATAACTTCACCACCACCAGCAGTACACGTAACTACCCCCCCACCCCACACACACCATCAACACCAGTACCATCACCTCCTCCAACATCACCAGTACCACCATCCTCCCCCTCCTCCCAGCCATCACTGCCACTACCCACCACCACCTAAACCACCACTACCACAACCACTCTTTATCATTCCATTGACTTTCCACCCACTAGAAACAGCAGCTGTACCACCACATTATAGCACTTTAATAATTACAACTATTATTATTATTATTATTATTATTATTATTATTATTATTATTATTATTATTATTATTATTATTATTATTATTATTATTATAATTACTATTACCATTACTATTACTAAAATTGACATTAATAACCTATTCCACGTGTGTTCTATGATATATGCACATACACTTTCTGATTCAAGCAGATCTACCTGACGGCACACACACACACACACACACACACACACACACACACACACACACACACACTAAACCCATTCTGTCCGCTTTAATGACTATGAAACCTGGGAAAAAATAGTAAAACGAGCAAGACCATAAATATCAACTACTGTGGCAAGACAATCCCCAAAATTGTGAGTAATACATACGAAAACTATGCCATCAAAAATAAACAACAAACTGCTCTTTTAACAAGCGAGTTAAGCCTTACGTATCACGTGTTGACAAATTAGAAACACGCCTCCGTAAAACACAAAACAAAATACTCATCCTCAGCAGATTATTATCATCCCGTATTAATTAAGAGCCATCCCTTCCTCGGCCATTCATCACAGAGGGAGAAAGGAGGAAGGCTCAGGAAGCAGGAGGAGCACCGGAGAGAGAGAGAGAGAGAGAGAGAGAGAGAGAGAGAGAGAGAGAGAGAGAGAGAGAGAGAGAGAGAGAGAGAGAGAGAGAGAGAGAGAGAGAGAGAGAGAGAGAGAGAGAGAGAGAGAGAGAGAGAGAGAGAGAGAGAGAGAGAGAGAGAGAGAGAGAGAGAGAGAGAGAGAGAGAGAGAGAGAGAGAGAGAGAGAGAGAGAGAGAGAGAGAGAGAGAGAGAGAGAGAGAGAGAGAGAGAGAGAGAGAGAGAGAGAGAGAGAGAGAGAGAGAGAGAGAGAGAGAGAGAGAGAGAGAGAGAGAGAGGGCCGCTCTACCTCAGACCTCCTCCTTCTCCTCTCAAAGTCCTGGCATGACGCCCTTGATGACGGCCACCCCTCTCTCGTGATTGCCCTGGATATAGCTGGCGCGTTCGACTCCGTTTGGCACCGCGGTCTGACAGCGAAGCTACAGCAACTAGGCATCACGGGGGACCTGCTGCGCCTGCTCTCAAACTACCTGTTAGGCAGGAGCCTCCACGTAGCAGTCAACGGAAGCACCTCGACCAGCTTCCCGGTGGAGGCCTCCGTTCCACAGGGGTCCGTCCTTGGACCTATTCTGTGGAACATATACTTTAACGACCTCCTGCAAACCATCCCGGCAGCAAGCGCTTACGCCGACGACTGCACCCTCTCCAGAACATACAAGAGGGAGGAAGCCCAGGACGTGATAGAGTCCGTCAACAGACAGTTGGCAGATATAATGGCCTGGGGAAAGAGGTGGCAAGTCAGGTTTGCCCCTGACAAAACCCAGGCCATGGTAATATCACGTTCTCGGGAGGACGCGAGGCAACTCCACGGCAGACTGAGATTCGGGAATGACACCATCCCTCTGCAGTCCAGCGTCGACATCCTGGGCGTGGAGGTGGACTCCCAGCTGCGGTTTGACCGTCACCTTGAAAGGGTGGCGCAAAAAGCCTCCCAGAAGGTGAACCTCCTGCGCCGCATGAAGAACCTCCTCGATGCTGAAGGCCTGAACACCCTCTATAAGGCACAAGTCCGTCCAGTGATGGAGTATGCACCGCTCACCTGGATGGCCAGCGCCCGCTGCCACCTCAACCTGCTAGACAAGGTGCAGAGGAGGGCTGAACGCCTCATCAACGGCACCCAGCACCACCGACCGAGCCAGTGGGAGACACAGCGACAACAACAACAACAACAACACCCACACGAGGGACGGGCAAGACCAGCCACGAACCAGCTGAACAGCCTGGAGCACCGTCGCCGCGTCGCTGCCCTGACGGTGCTACACAAGGCACAAGTGGGCCTAGTGCCCCACCTGACGGACCTGAGGGCTACCTGGAGGAGGTCTGAGCGCAGCACGAGAACGGTGCTGAGCAATGCCTCCCTCCTGGAAGTGCCAATGGCCCGCTCCAGCACCCACCAACGTGCCTTCTCCATCGCAGCGGTGGTGTGGTGGAACAACCTCACTGCTGATGTGGATGTGACACAACTGTCCACTCAGCAGATGAAGGTTGCGTCCCACAGGTGGCTACTCCTACACCCACCGTAAATATGTATATATATAATTGTATAATATATTGTATAATAATTGTATAATATAATCGGCAGAAGCTTTTAAATAGCTCCCCAACGGTCGGGGGAACTTTAGCATAGACAAATAATACTGCCATGTACTAATGTACTGAACACGTTTAAATAAATAAAAAAAAAAAGAGAGAGAGAGAGAGAGAGAGAGAGAGAGAGAGAGAGAGAGAGAGAGAGAGAGAGAGAGAGAGAGAGAGAGAGAGAGAGAGAGAGAGAGAGAGAGAGAGAGAGAGAGGGGGGGGGGGAGAGGGGGGAGGATCCCCGCCGCTGGGGAAAAGAGAGAGAGAGAGAGAGAGAGAGAGAGAGAGAGAGAGAGAGAGAGAGAGAGAGAGAGAGAGAGAGAGAGAGAGAGAGAGAGAGAGAGAGAGAGAGAGAGAGAGAGAGAGAGAGAGAGAGAGAGGAGGGAGGAGAGAGGGGTGAGGGAGGAGAGAGGGGTGAGGGAGGAGAGAGGGGTGAGGAGCGGAAGCCGGCAGGCGAGTGGGGGAGGCGAAGGAGGGAGAGAGGAATGGGACTAACTGGTGGGGAGTATGGAGGGTGAAGCGGGAGTTTGGGGGAAGCAGTTGGGGGGATCGAGGAGTAAAGGGGTACTGGAAAGGGATTGGCTGGGGGTGAAGTTAGATGGGGGTAAGGAGATGATATGCTAATGATGGTGGGGGGTTGGAGGTTAATTAAAGACGGATTGAGGGTGGGGGAGGGAGGATAAGGAGGGGAGAGACAAGCCATTTAATTATTAAAGGGCGTGGGAGATCGCTAGTCACATTATTACCTTGTTAAAGCTCAAAGCAGTCCTCCCTTTATTTTTTTCTAATCCCTTTTACTCAGGGCTGGGTTAGTGTTGATGGTTTGTCATGGGTGTGTTTATCCCTCAAGTGTTTCGTTCCCGATCGTCATGTCCTAAGTAATCGGGCAAGCTGCGAGTGTAACAACCTCTTAATATAGTCCCTTGTTTGATGGCGTAATATAGAGCACCTACAATACCTGGTGAATGGTTAGCCATATTTAGGTGGAATCCTGGAATACCCTCAGGAATAAGACGGGAATACAGGTGTCAGAAGTAAAAGAAACGAAAACCACGAGAGAGAGAGAGAGAGAGAGAGAGAGAGAGAGAGAGAGAGAGAGAGAGAGAGAGAGAGAGAGAGAGAGAGAGAGAGAGAGAGAGAGAGAGAGAGAGAGAGAGAGAGAGAGAGAGAGAGAGAGAGAGAGAGAGAGAGAGAGAGAGAGAGAGTCTACTGTAATACATGTTGGACTAAAATTTTGAAACAAATAAAAGCTGTATTTCAGAGATTGCGTTAGGTGAAGAATATAAGAGTGTCATAGCTTTGGTTAGGATTAATGTGTCGTGATGAGAGACTACGCGCCGGGCAGATTCATTTGGACCTGCACGGAACGACACCCGGCTCGAAACACCAATACGGGACCTTGACGAGCTCACGATACTTCGCTCGTTACATCATTACCGGAAGCCTTATGGACGAGCTAAGTATGACGAACAAATATAAGCTACATACACAACCTTAGTATAATAAAAGATGCATTACGTAAAATTAACACACTATCGAGTATGCTGCGGCTTGTCTTGCTGACCCTAAGACCCTCCTCTCCTCCCTTCCCCCTCCTTCCTTCCCTCCCAGCTGCCTGAGGTGCGACGATTCACTCCTCATCACTCCCTCACACTCACGCTCCCCGGTTCCTTCACACTAATTCCTCAGCACTGTGTCAAATTGAGGCCCCGTTCATGCTACACACACCCACGCCGCCCCGTCCCTCTCCCCGGGGCTGGGCAGAGCGCGACTCACACTCCGATCACCGCCGCGGCGTCATCATCACCGGCCAGGCACCGATGACGTCACGGCCGGCAGCCAATCACAGCACGGAATAACCTCCTTCAAATAATACTAATTATAAATCTTTCTATACCTTCAATTCACTCCTCAGGCGATTCTCAACATGGACAAACCTCATAATCACTGTAATAATCAAGAATAGTCGCACGGGAAGGAGCAAACTGGCAGGACAAGGCTTCAGGCGGCAGGGCGCTCACTCCATCCAACGCACCGGCCTCCCCTGCCACATTTATGGTTTATATGCTGCGTCCCTTCCTGCAAGAAACACACTACACCGTTCCTCACCTTGATTCTCGCGTAGGGCAGCCTCAGCCAGCCGCCGCCAGCCACACGACACACGACACGCGCGACACACCCGCCGGGGACCCCAACACGCATGGCACGCGTACACGCCCTCACTCCGGCACGTTGCGCGGCACTCTGGGCTCGGCGTGACGTCACCGATGCGCCTTTGTTTTACCCACAATGCCCAGATGGTTTTGTCGACATCAAAGACTATAGAACAAAGACTATAGAAGAAAGACAGAAAAGCTGAACGAAGCTCTGTGAGCATCCTGGCGTCGGCTCGCTAGATGGCATAGGTGTAATATCGACACCCAGGACCAAGACCAAGACCCAAGTCTGTTTGTTTACCTTTGACACGTGGAGTACCTGACAGGACACGCCTTCGCCTGGGCCACACACGCCTCAGTGCCTACCTCCACCGCCTGCGCCTGACCTCCGACCCTCACTGCCCCTGGTGGTGCAGGACCGTCGAGGAGACCATTGAGCACCATCTGCTGCACTGCCCACGCTTCCACTCCTAGCGAGTGCTGCTCAGACACCACCTCGGCGCCCTGGGCGTGCCCACCTTTAACCTGCCCACGCTGCTGGCGGTGGCAGGCGTCCACCCCTCACGACAATAAGCTGTCATCCGCCTCACCTGCGCCTTCCCCAGGAAGACGGGGCAGCTGACGCGCCTGTGAAACCCTCACAGGACGACACCAGGGCTCAGGTGAGCGACTAGATCGCCGCCGCCCAAAACAACAACAACAATAATGTCGGGGATGTCCCATCCGTGATCCCTCTGTGGAAGACGGAAGGGAAAGGATGCCAATCTTGTTTTTCACGTATTCCCGAAGGATGAAAAAAGGTAAGCATCGTGTATTATCGTATAAACCGTTAGAAACGTAGTTTCGAGAAGCAAAGATTTATCAGAAACAAATGGTATCATCTTATTAAATGCCATGCTCCAGATCTTTGATTCTGACATATTTCATGGTATAGATTTGGTCAATCTGTGTACTACTGATGTTGGGGTGCCTTGGCATATCATGACTGACCTCATAGTAGTGATAGGACAGAATATCACTATGTGGCCCAACATTATAATTTAGTGCATTTACATATCTAGATAGGCTTAGTTATATGAAATTAGGTTGGGCAAACTAGAGTAAATAATGTATTTGTACCCTTCAAGTGTCACAGTAATAGTGTTGGCACGTGGTCCAGGCTTACCTCACCTTAGGTCCAGATATTTTCTCATATTGGCATTTTGTACTTTACTAGAGCGAGTATTTTGTGCATGTAATGTGTGTAGAAAGCCTTGTATGAGACTACCGCCGCAAATCAATAGTTAATGAGTTAATCTCCCCCAACAAGTATGGGAACCTGTGTGAAGACCTGTGGCAAAGATGAAGTGAAGAACTTTACTAAACTAGCCAAAAATATATACTGTTGGTATATTCATGGTATACTGTTGGTATATTCAGGGTATAATGTTGCTATATTCAGGGTATAATGTTGCTATATTCAGGGTATAATGTTGCTATATGCATCGTAGTGTTGCTATATTCATCGTATCATGGTACTATATTCATCGTATAATGGTGCTATATTCATGGTATAATTTTCCTATATTCATGGTATAATGTTGCTATATTCATCATATAATGTTGCTATATTCATGCTATAATGTTGCTAGATTCATCATATACTGTATAAGGAGTGTAAGAGGAAATTTTATTTTGGTGTTCAGTTTTTCAAAGAGTATAATAAATTCGATCTAGAGAAAAATCTTGTGGTTAGGTAGTAGTCAGGACAGGACTATAAATGATGGGTTTAAGCTGGGGAAATATAGATTCAACAAGGAAATAGAAAGAAAATGGTTTTCATAGAGGGTGGTTGATGACTGGAACAGACTTAGTAGTCAGATCGTTAGTGCAGAGTCGATAGAGAGTTTCAAAAGAAGACTAGAGAAATTTATGGACGGGAAGGAATGGTGGAATTAATATATTATGTGTAGGTGATGTACAGGAACTATCATGTGTAAGTTAAACAGCCTCAAGTAGCTTTCTTAATCTATTATGTTCTTATGGTCATATTTTGAAAATACCCCTCTGCGTTAGTTTTTTTTTTTTTTTTCTGATAAGTGTTTGCTTCGAGATAGATTTTTCTTGTTGCAATTTCATTCTTGAGGTTTCTATAGTTTTCCACAAGAAAAAAACTTACACCGAACTAAAACATGGAAAATTTTGCAGTTTTTCCAACTCTCCTTTTGAAAATAGACAGTAGTTCTGCCACACTTAAAATATTGCAAGACTGTCTGGGATCAGCACACTCACAATAATATTACTGAACTAGAGGCTATACAGAATAAAGCAGCTAGATGAATCAGACATGATTACAAACATCCCACATCTTGCTGAAACAGGACATTAAATTAGACCCTCTTGTGGCAAAAAGACAAATATATATGCACAGGCAACCAAAATCACCAAACAGTTCAGTCAACATAATCAAAGAAACGTACTTACACCCCACAAATATAAAATCAACTTAAGGTAGCTACAACCTAGAATACCACACATATCAGGCAATCACTGACACACTCTGACACGATTTCCACAGCATCCAAGAGTGGAATCAAATCCCATCTCACATCGTTAAAATAGACCCCCTCTCTATAATTTTAAGCTAGGATCACCATTCATCATTTACCTAATCTTTGCCTTGCCCCCAACTCTTCAATCCTCGCACAACCCCAACGCATTATGCTTCCTGAGAGTTACCCTCGGGGGAATATTTAACTTGAGCTTGAACTTGATATGAGTGTTACAACTAAATACCCATACCTAACCAACCTGGACAATTTCATGTGAAAGTAACAGTCAGCATTATAGACTGAACTGATGTTAGTTACACTATCTATGTATTTTTAGATGCCAGAGATGGGTCAACAGTATCGACATCCCACACTTGAAAGGGAAAACCTGTGACCAGTTAAACAGAAGCTTTCGTGTGTGTAGCCACCACTTCTCACCGACAAACTACATGTCTGGAGATTCAAACAAACTCTGCAAATTTGCATGTCCAGACCAAAATCTTGGTGGTATGTATATATTTAATTACTACAATATGAAGTATTACTCTAATAAACTTATATGTGCACGAATTTTCATGTGTAATAGAAACATATATGATATTCATGTACATCATTTCACATTTACTTCATTATATTTCAGAGACCGGAGCTTCAGATGGTACTACTCCAGATGCCACCCCTGCCAGATCATCTTCAGGTATAGTATTATATAAGCTGCAATTGTTCAGTGATAATGAAACCATTACAGTACCTATTTGATATGGGAGAAACTGTATTGCAGCTCTGTGCCTCTATTTTCATTAATAAATCAACGAAAGCTTCACAGAAAACGTTGATTTTGTCTTTAGAATCATGTTATGAAAGCAGAATACCCTTAAAATGGACTTAATTAAACCTCCCTTTTCCTTAGTCTAACCTAACCTAACCTGGCTAACGGTATCTGCCCCCATGGATCCCCAGTAACCTTAACCTTTTTACGTTTATGATATGTAGACACAGTAGTAAAATGGATGTTTTTGATTTGCGTTCTTGCGTGGAGACAGAGGAAAGCTCCAGATAAGTGGAGAAGGGCAATTATCGTGCCTTTGCACAAGGGTAAAGGGAGTAAGAATGAGTGTAACAACTATAGAGAAATAAGTTTGCTTAGTGTGCCAGGAAAAGTGTATGGGGGACGCTCCCCGAGGAAGCAAGGCGACAGTGCTATAGATATGTATAAATCTATAAATGAAATGTATTCTATGAAGTTCTCGTTAGTGTAGTCGTAACACTAGAGGCGTGGAGCTACAATGCAGTTTTACTTTTTCTGTACTGTACAGTAGATTACTGTTTTGTTCATGTATAATGTGATTTATCAATTTCCATTTCTGATATACAGCATCAAGAACAACCAATAACACCACTATTGAGTATGTGACACCATCTGATGTGGGCATAAACATCACATATGACAAAGATGATGGGAGTTTTGGTATGTAATTTTATATGTAACTGTGTTACAGGAATGTTGTGTATTCATACGTGTATCTAGGTAAATCATAGTCTAATATTATGGTAACAATGGCGTGTAATAACCTAATAAAACTTTAGGTCAACTCTAACTCTGTATAACATTATTCTTTATCATCAGGTGACCTAAAGGACGTATCTGATACTGAAGGTGATGGGAGAATGACTACTGTGCCACCTGCTGACACACGTGGTAACACAGATGCTGCTAATGGTATTTGGAATTGGCTTTGAGTATTCGTTTTCTACTTTAGTGTTTGTATTTAAATTATTGATTTAAATACAGGTATTTTATCAATGTTCATCACAGAATAGGGTTAATTTCTTTTTCAAGTTTCAAGATAATGTAACAAAGAATGATTAGAATAATACTCTTTCATAAAATATTGAAGATCCAAACACTTTTAATACATAATATCTCATCAAATCAGTAGCATACAGTAGCTTTAGCTCATTGTAAGAGCATGACACATTTTTATCTTACAGTGACCTCAGAAGCTGCGGAACGTGCTCAAGAGAACACCATCATCCTACTGAACAACTAGAGATCTCTGAGCCTGTTGCACCAAGTAAGTTATATGAGATCATCATGCACAGATATTATAAATTGTACAGCATGCAAAACAGTTTAATACTGTAATATAATTATATGTTTATGTCACACTACTTTAGGTGATGATTTTTCAGTTTAGAAGTAGTATGAAAGAGCATTTGTATCGTAACCAATGAGGTTAATGTGAGGTTACGAGATTGGCACAACAAAGCTAGCTACCGGTTATTGGGGAAAGGCTAGCAAGCATAGGTACTCCTAGATGGGTATCTCAGCCCATCCCCGCCTTGACGTTGTTGGCACTGTTAGTACACCTTAAGGCTGCGTTTAAACCAAGCGAGTCACGTCGAGTTGAGCCACGTCAAGTCATTTGAGGCGATTCATATTGACGCCACTCCGTTTACACCGACTGCGTCAGCCCGAGTCAAGTCAGTACTCAATGACCCATTTGATTTCATGGAGAATGGATGCATGTTTTTTTTTTTTTTATTAATTTATCGTATTTATTTTGTTTTCCATTGGTCTTTTACTCTTTCTTTTATTTTCTATTGGCATTTTTCAAATCCTTCTCTTTTTATTTTCTTTTTAGTTCTTTTCTTGCTGTTGTTTTTCTTCTTTTGTTTTCTTTTCTGGTGTTTGTTTGTTTTTCTATCATACGTAAGTTGATGTTCATGTGTCTGGGTGAGCCGTTTTCCTCCCAGAAGGGATCAGCGAGTTATGATTTACTTCATATTTTTGGTGACGGGTATAATTTCTTGGCATATGCTCGAGTATGATTGAACGTAACGGATGCTATATGAATGGTGTACATTATTATTTACAAATATTGAAAATATACATAGTAAGTATATGAATATATCCACTCCCCCTTGTCCCTTGTCCTACTAACATAGCTTTGTGATAGGCCCCAATCTTAACAGTGTGTGTCTTGTATGTAACATATGTATGAATGGTTGAGTGAATGGTGTGCATGCTTCAGGATGATACGTAAAACTGAAAACTTCTTTCCATAAAGCAGCGATGACATCACGATCCCGGTGGTTACGGTCACTGGAATCATATATAGCAGGGGGCTCTTGAACTAAATTGATTAGGAGTTCCACCAGCATGCTTGAACACACCACGGCAGACTCGCTGTGACTGACGTCAAAAATAGGTCCAGCCCTATATGTGACGACGTGACGCGACGCAATGCGACGTGACGTGACTCGACGCATCCGGTGTAAACGTTTTCTTTCAAAAACCGATATAAATCAGTGTTATAACTGGGGTGGCGATTCATGGTACGTCATGAATCGTCATGACGCGACGCGACGCGACACGACTCGACGTGACTCGCTTGGTGTAAACGCAGCCTAGGTGTATAACTTAAGGTGTAGCTCCTAGGGCTAATACTTCACTGGGCTAGATATCTGTCCGCGGCCCCTCAATGGGTGGATAAAATGGACAAATTGTGACAGGAAAGTGAGTGTGAATAAGGCAATATGAAAAGTGTTGAGAGTTGTATGTTTTAATGAGAATGGAATAATTAATGAATTCAAGAGAAGAATGGTTGTCAAGATTTGTATGAAAGGGGGAATGGATGTGCTTGGACTGAGTGACACCCACTTTCTCATGGATACGGAAGAGGATATTTTACTTATATCATCATCATCATTTCATGGACGCCTGCTCCTAGGAGCTCCCATCAGGGGATGGCCACGGCAGAAGAGTTTCCAACTTTCTCTAACCAGACACTCCCTCCTTGCCTGCTCAAAGTTCCTCAAAGATCTTTCCCCCCTCTCCCTAACGTACTCTTGCACCCTATCCCTCCATTTCACTGGAGGTCGTCCTCTAGCATTCCCTCCCTCTATCTCACTAACATATACCCTTCTGGTCATCTTACTCTCCTCCATGTTTATAACCATATCATATTGGAATGTTGCCAGTTACTAAATACATTTGTCATGTCTGATCATCTATATTTATGAAGTGTATACTGAACTGTATTTAAAATGAACATATTCACATGAGACTTAAAACATTACAGATATTGCTGGTTATACAGAAACAAGGAAATCATCATCTTCCAAATCAAAAACATAAAAGCTCCTCCACAGATATAGAAATAGAGTAAAAAGGTTATTGAAAAGAGTTCATTTACTTAAGACGGTCAGGAAGGACTGTTCCAAATGCACACTACCTTCAGAAATAATAAAAAATGCTTCTAAATACCTAAAAGGTTATGGCCTTGAGTTTTTCAAAAGTCAGATCCAGTTAGCAGGTTCCAAAAAAAAGGGCAGACGTTACTCAGATGAGCAACGCTCATTTGCCTTGTCCCTTTATTTTAGGAATGCAAGAACCTATAATTTGTTATCACACATATTTGTCCTCCCCACTCCAAGGATGCTAAGATACTGGATGAAAAGAATTATGTTCAATGTTGGCTGGAATCAATCCCTCTTTGAAATTTTGAAAAGAAAGGCTGAAAATATGTCTGAGCAGGATAAAGTTTGTGGAGTAGCATTTGATGCAATTTCTGTCAAGGAGAAGTTGAATTATAACATAGCCCAAGATGAGGTTGATGGACTTGAAAATTTAGGTGTATATGGGTCATCAGATTCAACTGCAAAGTATGCCATGGTATTTATGGTTAAAGGCTTAGCCTCTAAGTGGAAACAGACTTTAGGTTATTTTTTGTTTAGTAAGAGCATTAAGCCAGATGTCCTCAAGTGCATGCTATTAGATTGTTTGACCAAGTTGAAGGATACAGGTTTACATCCTAAGTTTGTCATATGTGATCAAGATGCAACAAATAGAAGTCTCTACCTAAAGCTAAATATTTCACCACAGTCTCCATTTATAATACACAATGAGGAAAAGATACATTTCTTTTATGACACACCACATCTGCTTAAAAGTGTCCGTAATAATCTGATGAAATATGATTTTGTTGTCAATAAAAACTCAGTGGTAAAATGGCATTATATTGAAGAGTTTTACAAAAGAGACAATGCCATGACCTTGCGCCTGGCACCTAAGCTCTCAGGAAAACATATATATTGCAATACATTTGAAAGAATGCGCGTTTCCTTAGCTGCGCAAGTTTTCAGTCAGAGTGTTGCAGCAGGCATACACACTTATACATAATTAAGGGCCTTGCCATCTGAAGCTCCTCAAACATCATTTTTTGTAGAAAAAATGGATAAGCTATTTGATTTATTTAATAGCTGTCAAATAAACCACTTCAAAAGCAGTAAATGTGCCATATCAGAAAAAAATGGACAGTTCGAAAGACTAGTTGAATTCGAATCATAGATTAATTCCTTGGAAGTAATTGGCACTAAAAGACCACTTCCATGCATTTCTGGGTGGAGGCTGAATATGGCAAGCATAAAATTACTTTGGGAAGATGTGCATTTAAATAATAATTATAAGTATTTGATGACTAATAGGCTTAATCAAGATGCCCTAGAAAATGTATTTAGCACCATCCGAAATGCTGGAGGAAACAGTGACGCACCAACTTGTCAAATATCTAAGCTAATAAATGGTATGATGAGCAACCACATATTTCAGTCATCAGTTAGGGCTAACTGTTTGGATGATGCAATGCCTATTTTACAATTCATGAAAATGAGTGACATAGACAAGTTTCATACTTTTGAACTGATTAAACCCAAAGGCAAAGAAGAGAATTCCTCAGGCATTGAGGATGATTTTGAGGAGGAAAATTTAGAAAGCCAGGAGCAAGTAGGAGGCAGTACCATTGATAATGCTCTTTCTGATTATTTTCATCTTTTAACCCTTGTTTTGATCATGACAAAGAGGTGAGCAGTGACATAGAAGAGCCTGATGATAATTCCTCAAAAAATGACCAACAAAGTAATTGCATAAATTTAGAGTCTTTTCAGAATAATTCGCTGGCAAATTATTTCTCATCTTTTGATCCTTTAAGTGAGGAAAGTAGTACAACATTTAATTCCACTTCATATGATGGGACTGAGGAAAATGCAATATCGTATGTAGCAGGTTACATGTGTCATGTAATAAGTAAACACCATGACTGTGAAACTTGTAGATTGAAAGTGACTGATCCTAATTATGCAGTCACATCTGATAATATATACCAAGCACTAAAAGATTCAGAAAATAAAAGATATTTAAAGTATCCTAGCAAATTGGTCATTGAAATGATCAAAGAATATGAATTCATTTTTAGGGCACATATTAAAGACTTTATTTTCAAGTCGAATGTGAGTGCCAATATGTTAGAGGTAATGAAAAATAGGACTGAAAGAAAAAACGATTTATGTGAGGAACCTCACAAAATTATGATGAAAAAATATGTTAGTGTGAGAACTCATTACTATGTAAAATTCTTTAATAGAAATTTAGGAAAAAGGGGAAGAGGTGAAAGTATTGGAGACTGTGGTGAGAAACGGAATAGGAAATTAGCAAAAATTGCACATACTTAATAGTACATAATACTATTTTGTATCTTTACAGAAAAAAAGGATTTTCTAATCTCAAGGATATGTATACTGCTTGAAGTAAATTATGCTTTATTTTGTGCCTGTTGCTTGATTTTGTTTATCTGCTGTATGTTTGTGCTTGCTTGATTTGTGTTTATGCTTACCTTATGCTTTGTTGGCCTATGCATCTGCTTGCATGTGTGAAATGCATGTTATTTTATGTGTACTTCAGATAATCTTTATAAGTTCTGCTTTTTACACATGTTTGCTTTAGTCTTCTTCAAGTTATGTCCTTGTGTAAGACAGGTATAAACCAATTTATATGGCCTGGTATTATGTACCTTTTCTAAGTGAGTGTACTCGTCTATTTGTTGTGTAACTTTCTTTAGTATTCTCATTCCTATATTGCATGAGATTATTGCTTTGTATTACTGTCTGATTATCTTTCTTTACTTTGTGTATAATTATGAGACCAATATTTCTTTCTCATATTTTCTTTTGCTTGTGTGTCTGTGTTCATGCATTTTCTATAGCTCACAATGCATGCCATGTATCTATATGGCTGCAAATATTGGTTGTATATAATTTTATAGACAAATACAACTGAACTTTACCTTTATAGCATTGTTTCTTTGTCCAAAATACTCTAATTAACTTATGTAAGTAAATAGCCGTTATATATATATATATATATATATATATCTATATATATATATATATCTCTATATCTATATATATATATATATATATATATATATATATATATATATATATATATATATATATATATATATATATGTGTGTGTGTGTGTGTGTGTGTGTGTAAAAATACACTTCATGAACTATGGTCTTCGCAGTTACCACCCACCACTAATGAAAGATATCATAATAATCATATAATACATAATGAATGATGAAAAAATAAATATTGTTGATACATAAAGTCAAAAATAAGATCTACGCATACATATGATACAAACTACAGAGCGATAAGGTCACAAGAAGATGAAGAGGAGACCGTGCACTTGCAGACGACATACTTGATATAGTTTGGCGTCGGCCCAACAGATGGCGCAACTGGTCTATATCTGCCTCACATTTTGTTTATCGCTTTTAGCAAGGAGACTATAGAACAGGAGAGGGGGCCTCTATGGGAGACCGTGGGCGGGTGGTGGTGTATGTCGGTTGCAACAGATGGCGCAGGTGCAGCGTTGTTTACATCCAGGCGCCTCCCCCCCTCCAGACACCCACCCCCCTAACCCCAGTACCCATCAGTTGCTATATGGGATGAAGCAGCAAATGTTGCTACTTTTTTCTTCAGTTTGGTTATTTCCCATTTTAAATAAAAAAAAACAAAGAAAGAAAAATACTAAAATGAACAGTAAGAACTAAATATATTTATCAGGTAGATATAGCCTGACTGCATGTCATGTTAGTAATGCTATATTATTGTGCCGTGGTTATATTACTTTATCTGCATTTGTGGGAGGTTAGCAGTGGATAGATGTGCTTTATGTGTTTTAACTGTCTGTATACACATAGGATTGAACCGAGGTTGTAGCCCAACTGCCTTTCTTTCAAAACATGTTTTTTTTCTCTCAACCTCAGTGTTTTAGCAGCACGCTGACTTAATTCCTCCAGTAATTATTTACATAGATTTATTGGTTTGTAAGGGGAAAGAGTGGGTGGATAAGATTATCTTGGGCTAACCGATATACTGGTTATTATAGCGCTACTTCCAGACGTCTTTCTCAGATCGACGGCAACGCTGCCGTCATTCAAATATCAACACTCCGGCCCCTCGTGTAACTGCCCGCCATGGCTCCAAATCTCAAATGTGCGGCCTGCTGTGTTTGTGGGAAGAAACGGAGAACACACCCTGGTGTGAAGCTCCATTTATTCCCAAAGGATGCCAGAAGGTAAGTGAAGTTATATGTGGAAATTCTGACTTCTAACTTCAGCAAAATAATGAATTTCTGCGAGCAACTAGACAACAGTGCTCTGAAGGCAAGCGAAATACGTAATGTATATTGTACACAAGCCATTCAAGCAGTCCACAGATCCCCTCAGACAACACTGGGGTGACTGTTCTTCAAGATAATGCAAGGCACCTACTTATAACCGTCCTCATCTTAAAGGTCTATGATTTTTTTTCAACCCTTAGATTTTTATGTTGACGTGAAAGATTTATGGACCGATTTATGTATTATACTGAGCAGTGAAGTTACTTTTTCAATGCATCGATGCAGCCGGCCACAGGCCTGGTTGGGTAAGAGGTCAGAACAGGCTTGGCCAAAGTTATCTCCTCACATTACAGTTAAATTAGGAAGAAGAAACCCCTAACCCCTCACAAAATCATAAGGAAGGCAAACTGTTGCTGGAGTTGACCCGCTGACTTAACCGTTGATTGCCAGTGACAAGAAGTGGGAAGCATATTACATTTCAGAAATTTACCTAACCTTGCCTCGCTGCCAAAATGCAATATACTATACATATATGTATATATATATATATATATATATATATATATATATCTCTATATATATATATATATATATATATATATATATATATATATATATATATATATATATATATATATATATATATATATATATATATATATATATATATATATATATATATATATATATATATATATATATATATATATATATATATATATATATATATATATAATGTGTGAATATTATATGTGATGATATATGGCTGCAATTCATTCAGTATTATCAAAATCTGAAAGAAGCTGCACTTTACTTGATGCATAGTCAGAAGTAAATTATTATGTGACATTGACTCATATTCATATGCCGAAGTACTGTTAGATGACACCGTCTTATTACTGAGCTAATTCACAAGAGGCCTCCTCGATCCTTACTCAGATACATTCTAACTACTGGGGCCTTTCATGAAGGTATGCCAAGGACAAGTATTTGGCAATACAAAATTAATCAGTGTTATTTTATATATGCAGACTGATATTTTCATTTTAACCCGACATATACATGTACACTTGAAATTGCCTTGGACTAAATACATTATGATAATAGGAAGACAAAACACAAATATTTCAGTAGCAAAGGAAAAAGCAGTCTGGTTAAATTTGCCCTGCATTGCATCATAAATGTTTTGAAAACAATCTATATGTAAAATATGTTTGTTTTTTCAGTTTGTTTCAAATTAAATTTTGTAAGGGGTACCAAAGTCAAACATATCCATTCATTATAAACAGGTATTGCATTGCAGCCAATATTATTTTCATATTAACCCTTAGAAGACAGCGGTGTTTGAGGAGTAGCTCCCCAAAAATGAATGGTCTATACTCTATACATATAGTCATTGCCGACCTTAGGACCGTAGCATAAATATATATATAGTTACCCTGCATAATACGTAGATATTTTTTTGTATCGTCTACTATAGATCCTACCGCAATCTCTAAGTGTTGTTATATTTCTGCCATTCAAAACTGACAGACTGAATTTAGGACTGTCTATGTATATTTCCACTGCTGTCTAAGGGTTAAAAATTATATAAATTTTTAAGGTCTGTTGCTTTCTTTCATTACATTACATTTTGTATTGATTAACAATAATTAGTTAAAATTACCATGTTTTTACTGCAGGTGCCTCCAGTGGGTGAAAGCCTTGAAAATTGGCTTTCAAAAGCATACTCAAGCCATCTGTAGTGACCACTTTGATGGGGTTCATTTTGGCGGCAAGGGCCAGCTGCTGCCGACTGCAACCCCACGTCACACAGGTAAGACGAAGTTATGCATGCTCCTTATTTATGACTTTCTTAATCTCTCTCTCTCTCTCTCTCTCTCTCTCTCTCTCTCTCTCTCTCTCTCTCTCTCTCTCTCTCTCTCTCTCTCTCTCTCTCTCTCTCTCTCTCTCTCTCTCTCTCTCTCTCTCTCTCTCTCTCTCTCTCTCTCTCTCTCTCTCTCTCTTCTTCAGTTACATAAACAACAGAAAGGCGATCAGAAGTGGAATTGGACCTTTAACAGCGACGGTGCACTAGTGACTGACAGCCAACACGTTGCAAATCTATTAAATAATTACTTTTCCTCGGTGTTTAATAATAACAGTCCTCCCACCACCACCACCAACACCAGTACTAATGTAAATCCCGAGCATGCATTGTCTAACTTTGAAATAAAACCCGATGAAGTCCTTAAAGCCCTCAAATCACTTAAAACAAATAAAAGTCCTGGACCTGATAAAGTATATCCAACTCTGCTGAAAGAAACAAAGTGCGAAATGCTCTCCTCCCTCACAACCGTATTCAATATGTCCTTGCGACAAGGCATTGTCCCTTCAGATTGGAAAAAGGCTAACGTGACACCGATTTTTAAGAAAGGAGACAAAAAAGTACCAGGTAATTACAGGCCCATTAGTCTAACTTCGGTTGTAGGTAAGCTACTTGAGGGCATAATTAGAGACAAAATTGTGAGTTACCTCGAAAGCCACTCATTAATTGGGGACTCACAACATGGCTTCCGAAACAAAAGATCCTGCCTATCAAATCTATTAACCTTTTATAACGACCTCTTCACTGTTTATGACGTAACCAAATCAGTGGACGTAGTCTATCTTGATTTCCAGAAAGCGTTTGATAAAGTCCCGCATCATAAATTACTTTACAAATTTAAGCAAATAGGTATTGACGGTCAGGTAAACCAATGGATCGCGAATTGGTTGAGCAACAGACAACAAAGAGTAGTGATTGAAGGATTTAACTCAGAGTGGGCGCCGGTCACTAGTGGCGTCCCTCAGGGCTCGGTTCTTGGCCCAGTGCTCTTCATTATTTACATCAACGACGTGGATGTTGGACTCAATAACCGCATTAGTAAATTTGCAGACGACACAAAGATTGGTAACTCGGTTCTCACTGACGAAGACAGGCAAGGCCTCCAAGAGGATTTGCACAAAATTTCAGCTTGGTCGGATAGATGGGAGATGCCCTTTAACGTAGACAAGTGCCAGGTTCTTCAAGTTGGAACGAGGAATAAGAAGTTTGATTACGAAATGCGCGGCGTTAAACTCAAAAGCGTTCAATGCGTCAAGGACTTGGGGGTCAAAATAGCGTCAAACCTCAAATTCTCACAGCAATGCATCGATGCTGCAAATAAAGCGAACAGAATGTTGGGCTTCATTAAAAGAAACTTTTTATTTAAGAATAAAGATGTAATAATCCCGCTCTACAACAGTTTAGTCAGACCCCACTTGGAATATGCGGTACAGTTTTGGTCTCCCCACCATGCAAAGGATATTGCTAAATTAGAAGGTGTTCAGCGTCGGGCAACGAAAATTATCCCCTCCTTGCGCAACAAATCCTACGAAGAAAGGCTTTCTACCCTTAACATGTTCTCTCTTGAGAAACGTCGCCTCCGAGGAAAATTGATCGAATGTTTTAAAATACTTCGAATGTAGACAGATCAACATTGTTTATGATCGATGACACTTTGCGCACGAGGAACAATGGCGTAAAACTCAGATGTAGACAAGTAAATTCAGACTGCACCAAATTTTTCTTCACCAACGTTGTAGTGCGAGAATGGAATAAGCTCCCACCATCAGTGGTCCAGTGTAACACGATTGACTCCTTCAAAAATAAGCTCGACCGTCACTTCCTTCAACTTAATATCAACTAGAGTAGAAGTGCAACGTTTTGGAGTCTTCTGATTAATGTAAAATCACTTAGGTTTAAGGACAGACCACCAAGTCTGGACCATGGGGTCTGTGTGGTCTGATTTTCTATGTAAATCTATGTAAATCTCTCTCTCTCGTGTGTGTGTGTGTGTGTGTGTGTGTGTGTGTGTGTGTGTGTGTGTGTGTGTTTGTTAGTAAATGTAATACTTATACCCATTATCTATTTTGCAGATGGCCATGAGGAGCAACCACCCACTGGGTTCCCGGGTAATAGTCACAACATTTTCTTGTGTACCAAATGCAATGCATGAGTTGGTAATAGACTAATAGTGAAAGAAATCTTGATGCATTGAACAAAAGTTTGATTTCCACACTTGATGGGTTGAGTGTATTCACCTGACAGTTAAGAACAAATAGTAGTTTTGTAATCATTATCACTTACTTTTGATTGATTTGCTTACCTCAGCATCATCCCACAATGCAGCCGCCATTGACTTGGAGCCAATGGAGTTGGAACTCTCCTCTACACAGATTGTGCTGCCACATTATGGTTAGTGAAAATTAATTATGGTAATTACTTTACATTGTAATAAGCCATTAATATTTTGCCATGCTCATTATTATTGTTGTTGTTTTACTTTATCTTCATACTTTGGTGATTTTCAAGTTTGCAATTTAATGTTGTCTGTGTCACTGACATCCTTTACTTCATGTTTTTTCCTGGTAATCTTGCATTATGATGAATCGCTCATTCTGATGTTGGCCGCCAATGCTTCCAACACAAATTGGTGCCTTACAATTGTTTGGTGACCATAAGTATCTCAGCAACCTGGCTACATCCATGCCATTCCTATCACGGTGCATGGAGCAAGCTTCACATAACTTTCAGACAGAGACAGCTCAATTATCGTTTTATTTCAGATTCAGTGTTTTGCTCAGTCTTTTAGGTGCAGTGTTAATATTACTAGTGGTAGTATTAATACAATTAATGTATTAATTTTCATTGATTTATCAATATTTATATTAATATATCATTAGTGTTTAAAATTTCTAATACTAATAGTAACATAAACAAAAATATCATAACTATATTTAGCTATACTCATTTATTATTATTGCTTTTCTTATTATTAATCCCTTCAGTGTCCTAGGACTTTAAATCTAGTGCTTTTCCGTCTAGCAGCCAAAGTTGTGGCCTTTGTGAATGTGTATGTCCTAAGTGTTCATTGGTGTAACTAGCTATACATCATCAAAATCTGCATCTCTCCTTCTCACCCAGTTGTCCCCATACGTACATCCTTTCAGTATCCAAAAATTTCAATATACCTCTTCTAATCACTTAACTAATGAAGTCAGTTCATATCATACCCCATAACTCTTCCTTCATGATCATAACATCACCTGGCCTCTTAATTCCCGGGTACACCAACAAACCCACTTGGCAATTCTCATCTCTGTATTTTACCATGTGGACATACTCTTCCGTTTCCTTCCATGTTTCGCTGTCGAATATTATTCCACATCTAACAAAACCACATCCCAACAGATCCGAACACAGGTTTCAGTAATACCCAAGAGAATGTGGCAGCCGAAGAGAAGAGTCCAAGAAAGAGACCACGGGTGGAGCTGAACAGAACTCAGCCACCCCCAGAGGAATGTGGCATTATCCAACCCCACACACAGCTGCTCAGTGTCCCCCAAGCCACACATGAAAATAATGAGCTGCAGCCTGACACTGATGAGTGTGCTCCCCATTGCACTGCACCAGCTCCATGTGCTGATTTTGGTATGAATACTATTAGTTTTTATTGACTGTTGTGTTGTTAATCTAATTATAACTCCACAAAATCATGCAAGAGCAGCACGCCATCATGCTCCTCTGAAGCAGAGGGAGAGGGAATAACTCCTCTGCTTTGATGAAAAAGCTGTATAACAGACCACCACAGCATTGCAGCAAAATCATTAAAAATAGTACTTTCTCACAGAATGTTTGGTTGGTTCAAGGAAATTGCAGCTATTCATGAAATGTGATTGATAGTTTGAATCAGCATTTGAGCGTGGACCATCCTACCTTGTGGATGATATTTCACCATCATATAAATTTATACTCATCACATTAGGCATGCATATGTCCGCATCATTTTACACAAACAAAAGGAAAAAAATAAATTCCCTCACTTATTTAACTTAGGCATCCCGGGAGAGTTGTAGAATTCCTTCATATAACTGCTAATTTATGTATCCTGAAATGATTTGATATTGATTGTCATAGTTTTTTTTTTTTTTTTTTTCACAGAACCATGTTATTTTGTATATCATACATTTGTCCTTTACAGTCTTTGATGGTGCATCCTTTCAGGCTGTCAAGTTTAGTAGCAACTCATGAGACGTATTTCGTAATAATCATTAATTTCCAGATGCTTTGCATTAAAAGAAGTGTCATGAAACCTGCCGCAAAAAATAATCAGCCATAGTCAACCCTTGCTTTAAAGAACCAATTTGGAGGAGGGGAGTGATGTTATATCCCAAAATCTTTAACATCTGAAGCATCCAATTTTTTTAGTGTATAACAAACCTTGTCTATTATATGAACCTAAAAGTTCCCTGTTTCCCTATATAACAATTCTTTCCTTGTATGTGATGCTTAATCCTGACATGCATCTCCATTATCAGCAGGAAGAGTAGTTATAAGAATAACTGTACATATAGCTGATAGCAATGCTGATTTAGAGAGAAAGTTGATGCTAATAGCCTTACTTTTAGTAGTCCTGCCCTATAAAATGACAAAAAAAGACAATAATACATCATCAGCATCATCATCGTTTAACGTAACAATGATGCACATTAAAACAATGTACATATAGCCCAATGAGTGAAGGGGATCATTTACCTCAACAGAGACTCACGCCAAGTCTGGTAGTCCTTCTCTAAATTCTGTGCCAAAATTTGTGACGCCAAGTATAATAATTAATTTTAGTGACCATTTGCATCCATTTTTCACTGTGATTGAGAAATTGCCTCTCAACAGGGTGTGAAACTGAAGGGGTTGGAGGAAACCCGACTCGGCCATCAAGCTCACCAAAATACAGTAAGCAACCTCTTGTGCTCAGTGATAATTTATCCTCTAGTTACTGTTCAGTGTTGTTATGACCACATTTAATGTGTTGGAAACATTACAGCTTAACAATATACCTCACATCCCTGCATACAAATTGAGTTCAATATGTAACTTTTACACCAGTACATATCTTAAGAAAATATATGTAAAAAGGTTGATATTTTGAATGACATTTAAACTGTTTATTATATTCTTATGGCAGTAGTGAGTGATCAGAACATAGGTCTTATGTTCTTGATACCATAGGTTCTAATTTTGCCATAGGCTGGCAATTGATAGTAACAGTAGTGTCCACAAATACCTGCCTGTCTCTTTTTTATCCTGTTCCACTTTAAACCATGACTGGTCAAGCTTTGAAGAGGTAGCATAACCCTGAAGTGCCACTAACAAACATTTGTCCATGCTACTGATGTGATCATGTTTACCATTCACTCCCAAACATGGCAGCACCCTAGAAATGAGGTCAGTATCCCTGCTATTTAATATCCCATCTTTAATCACATACTCAGGCTTTTCCTTGTATTATGAAACCAAAAAATGTGATTCTTCATATGTTATTCTTAAAGGGATAGTCGTGAGTATCAGGGAAATGGGAGCTACAAGGAACAGTATTATTCTCTAAACTTAATGTATGCATGGAAGACATGAGGCTGAACCATTCCACATCACCCACATTACACTGGATGGACATGTGGAAGAGCTGGGATAATAATTGAATTATGATCTATGCAAGTGTTCAAATGGTTTTAATAAGTAATAAGGATTAGTTTGTTGGGTAAAGTGGCACATCCCGGAGACCACCAGTTTAATGGATTATAATTGTAAAAGGAAAGTTAGACAGCAGGCAGGATTTGGGTAGGACTAACATTGCAGAAACAGAGAATTTTAGATTTTTAGTGTGGCACCATTTTGACGTATGTTTCAGTAGAGATTGAACACCAGAGATGTATATGGATAATCAGTGCTTGTAGACCTTGATATTATTTATGTCAAGTCTCCAGTTGTACCCTCTCCCCCATCTGGAAATACTACTCTTGTCAGGTAATCTAACTAAAGCCTTTCCAGTCTAAGCTGGCGTGCAGATAAAATGTCATTGCTTGGATTCACTGTCCTAATAGCAATAATAATGCATTAACATGCACATATTTTATTATTTAGAATTGTGAGAAGAGTGCTGTGAAATTTAACTTTTAATATTGGTGTATGCATTTTCAGAGACATCAAAACTGCAATTGTTGCAGAAGACGGTCTGCCGTCTGCGCCGGCAGGTGAGGCAGCTCAAAGCTCAGGCCATTACCACTCCTGGGCAGTTTTTGGCCAAAGCCAGCAATTTCCTAGATCCAAAAGTGGTGGATTTTTTCAAAGGACAGGTTCAACATGCTGCAAGATCTAAGCCTGGTAGGAGATATGGGGTACAAGAGAGGAGGTTTGCTCTGGCCTTGTACTATCAAAGTCCAAAGGCTTATCGATTTCTCAGCACAGTATTTCATTTGCCTTCAGTTTCAACACTTCACTCATGGCTCAGGGGTATTTCACTAAATGTTGGCTGGAGCAAACAGACTCTGACAGCCCTGAAGAAAAGAGCACAGGCTTTGTCAAAAGAAGAGACACTTTGTGGGATTGCATTTGATGCCATGAGTATTAAAGAATCATTGCATTTTGACAAAGCCTCTGATTCTATCATAGGAAGGGAGGATTTCGGAGAGCATGGGAAGAGTTTGAAACCAGCAAATCATGCACTCGTGTTCATGGTTAAGGGCTTATTGAAAAAATGGAAACTTGTTTTAGGATGTTTCTTTTATTCGGGAGGGATTAAAACTTGTAAAATCAGGGAACTGTATGAAACAGCAATAAAAAAAGTCAAGGACACGGGACACAGAGTTATGTTTACAGTTTGTGATCAAGAGGGAGTGCATCGTTCCTTGTTCCAGACTCTTGGCATGACAACTGAAAATCCTTCCTTTACAGTCGATGGTGAGAAGGTTCACTTTTTTTTTGATTCTCCACATCTTTTGAAAAGCCTGAGGAACACACTTCTCCAATATGATATTAAAATTGGAGAAAATAAAATTTCATGGGATCACATAAAAAAGTTTTTTGAAAAAGATCAGCAACAAAGTATTAGACTTGCTCCTAAATTGAGCAGCAAACATATGTGGTGAAGGCTTTTCAAAATGCGTGTCAATCTTGCTGCCCAAGTGATGAGTCATACTGTGGCGGCAGGAATTTTCGTTCATTCAACATCAGGAATGCTACCACAGAAAGCCATCTATACTGCAGAATTCATAGATAAGGTGGACATTTTGTTTGATTGTTTCAATAGTTCATCCATTTATAATTATAAAGATGCCCTTACTGCCATTACTTCAAATTCATGTCATATGAAAATCATAAAAGTGACTAAAGATTACTTGTTGTCATTAAAGGTCTGTGCTCCACCTCATGTACGCATTCACTGTGTAAATGGCTGGCTCATCAACTTGACAGCACTTGATGCTCTGTGGCAAGATCTGCAGAGTTATCAAGTAAAGTACCTCCTCACTCGGCGATTAAATCAGGACTGTCTTAAAAATCTGTTTGCCAGACTGAGGGTTAGATTTGGGAACTGTGACCATCCCACTGCCTACAATTTTATGAAGGGCCTCAAGTCAGTAATGACCAATTATTATTCACAAGTTCCCCAGACAAGTAACTGTGAGGCGGATGAGTCATACTTCCTTGACGTAACCTCAAACTGTGATGCAGATTTGCCCCCTTCAGATACTGACTCGGACAATGAGGAGTCAGTAGCAAGCATGCCACCTGCTGAGGTCAATGCTTTGTTTTATGTAGTTGGCTGGACTTGTAAAATTTTTTTGAAAAAACATAATTGTCAACATTGCAGGGAGCATCTGTTGGATGTAAAACAACAACTTGACAACAGAAATTTATTTTGTTATTTTAAAGCCTTTTCTAACAATCCAGATATTCCATTTGGGGGACTCTCTGTGCCCAGTGATAGTGTTTTTAAACACTTTCATGAAGTTGAAGCAATTCTCCAGGCAACACTGGAGAAGGCAATGTTGGGCACTAGAGTCTCCCAAATGCTCTTGTCTAAATTAAATAATCATGAATTTCTAAGTCCTCTGCACCTGTGTTCCACCCAGCTAACTGAAAACATTCACCTCATCTACATAAAATTAAGGATATACTACAAACTAAAATGGAGGAATAGGGAGCAGACCCATCCCAAAATGAAAAAAAATAGGAAATTAATTAAATTGCAGCATTAGTAATAACAATAATTAGGGATATAAATTTACTCATGATATTTATAAGTTTCTTTTACAGCATAATATTTCAGTCTTCAGGATTGATAGTGTGCATGATTGTAACAGAATGGTGTGCATGTACGCCAGCTGGGGATGGGTTTTTGTGCCTTGTGTTTTCTTCAAGTGATTTTTTTCTAGCTTAATGCATCAATGCTTTTTCATTGTCTATTGCAACATAATAATCATATATTGCCTGCTTTGCCTATCTCTGAAGCTGAAAATCTATCCTGCATGTGCATGAGGTCTGCTCCCTAATTTCTTGCAGCATGTTGAACAAATGTTTTTGGTATTGGTATAATAAATTTATTAATTGATTTTGATGTTATTTTGTTTTCAGAAATTATCACCATGCCACCACTCTTTGGATGTTTGCCATTATTTGGTGTTGCTTTTGTTATGCCAAGAATTTTTTTTCATATACTTTGCTAAATATTGCAAATAATACACCATTGTTTGGTTTTGCCTGTTATAAGTCAGATCTTGTTCATTTAACAAAGCTTTGGATGTCTGCCACTTTCTTTCCAGTTGTAATGCAAGGAATTATTTATCTGCCCTGCCAGATATTGCATGTAACGCACCATTGCTGGTTTTGCCTGTTATAAATCAGATCTTGTTCAGCTCACAAGCTTTGGATGTCTGCCATTGTTTATTTCAGGTGTAATGCTTGGAAACTTTTGTTCTCTGCCCTGCCAAACAGTATGCAATGCTTTATTGTGGATTTTGCCTGTTATAATTTATCTTGTTCAGGTAACAAGCTTTTGGTGTCTGCCTTACCTAATATGTGCTGCAGTGACACTTGGCTGCATGGGTTTCATGATGTGAAATACAGCATATAATTTCATCACATGGCTGGCATCATTGATGTGGCGTCCAGGAGTAATCGTGTTTGTACTATAGCATGTTATGATTTTTTCTGCTTTATATATAATCACATAGGTATATATATATATATATATATATATATATATATATATAGATATATATATATATATATATATATATATATAGATATATATATATATATATATATATATATATATATATATATATATATTTATTTATTTATTTATTTTATTTTTATTTATTTATTTATTTATTTATTTATTTATTTTTTATTTTTTTATTTATTTTTTTGACAAAATATAATGCCAGTTGATATTCTTGACTAATGCCTTGTAAACCTTGTGAAAAATAATGCTTATTTTTGGGGGGAGACAGAGTGGTTTGTTGAATTGGCTAGTTTAAGGAGTTTCATTTCAAATGATTTTGTTACATCCAACTTTAATGTGTGCTAAAAAACAAATATTGTTTTACTGTTCCTGCAATAAATGCTACTTGTTTACTGATGTAGCCCTTAAAAAACAAATCACTCTCTGCCCTGTAATTTGGTATGTCACATACTGCAGCATAACTTTCCTGCTATTTTCTTACACTATTAGTTGCCGGTTTTTGTCTCATTTGCTTTCATCATAATATGTGCCTCCACTGCATAGTTGTGCCTACTGAGCTTAATATCTTCAGGACACTGGCTGATGCCAAGGTCAGAGCTTGTGAGATCATACTGTGTCCTACATTCCATTTTTACTTCCATGCCCAGCTGTCTCCCAGGACCACCAAGTTATTGCATTCCATTTAAGACAACTCATGTGTTACCTTCTTGATATCCTCCATCATGTATGTCAGCATGTCTTATGATGCTTTTATATTGATGTGCCTTGCAACTTTTATACAGTTGTTATTGCATGTAATACACCATAGTAGATTTTGCCTGTTATAAATCAGATCATGTTCAGTTAACAAGCTTTGGGTGTCTGCCATTGTTTATTTCAGTTATAAATCAGATCATGTTCAGTTAACAAGCTTTGGGTGTCTGCCATTGTTTATTTCAGTTATAAATCAGATCATGTCCAGTTAACAAGCTTTGGGTGTCAGCCATTGTTTATTTCAGTTGTAATGCTTAGCTTTTGTTATCTGCCCTGCCAAACAGTGCACAATGCTGCTTGCCATTATGTGGCAGTATGATATTTTTACTCAGCTAAGAGCATGTTTCAAAGGCATTGTAGTAATCATAGAATGTTGTATGCTTTGCTTGTATTTGAAGCACTGGATATATTTGCTACACACACACTATATCTATATATATATATATATATATATATATATATATATATATATATATATATATATATATATATATATATATATATATATATATATATATATATATATATATATATATATATATATATATATATGCTTTCTACACATTATATTTTCCCAAAATAACAAATTGATATAGTGTAAATAATATTAATAAAACATAAGAGCAAATATATTTTTCTTTACCCCATTCGTAAATCATTTTACAATAATGAAAATAACAAATAAAGGCAGGGTAGGGTGCTGTGGCAGGTACTTTAAAAATAGTAAAGCTACCCCTAAAAAATGACGTTTTTGGTGGGCTGCAATAGATGGCGCTACTTCCGCACGCCCGAGGAATTACCACATACCACTATCTCTTCGTGTATAGTCTCTTTGGCTTTTTTAGGTAGAAGCTTTCCCATCTTTCTTCTATAGTCTTTGATCTGGGCAGTGTGGGTAAAACAAAGGCGCATCGGTGTCGTCACGCCGAGCCAGTGTGCTGCGGAAAGTGTCAGAGTGAGGGTGTATCCATGTGCCGTGTGTTAAGGTCCCCGGCGGGTGTGTCGCGCGTGCTGAGGCGGGCGGCGGCGTGCTGAGGCGAGGCGAGGCGAGGATCAGGTGAGAAACGGTGTGGTGGTTGTTGCAGGAAGGGACGCGGCGTATGGACAATGGTTGAGGCAGGGGAGGCCGGTGGGGAGGATGGAGTGAGTGCCCTGCTGCCTGAAGCCTTGTCCTGCCAGTTTGCTCCTTCCCGCGAGACTATTCTTGATTATTACAGTGATTATGAAGCTTGTCCGTGTTGAGAATCGCCTGGGGAGTGAATTGAAGGTATTTAAAGGCGTATAATTAGTAATATTTGAAGGAGGTTGTTCCGTGCTGTGATTGGCTGCCGGCCGTGGCGTCATCGGTGCCTGGCTGGTGATGTTGACGCCGCGGCGATGATCGGAGTGTGAGTCGCGCTCTGCCCCGCCCTGACGAGAAGGGCGGGGCGGCCGGCGTGTGTGTAGCATGAACGGGGCATCATTCTGACACAGTGCCGAGGAATGAGTGTGAAGGAACCGGGGAGCGCGAGTGTGAGGGAGTGATGAGGAGAGAATCGTCGCACCTCAGGCTGCTGTGAAGGAAGGAGGGAGGGGGAAGGGAGGAGAGGAGGGTCTTAGGGTCAGCAAGACAAGCCGCAGCAAGTCTCGATAGTGTGTTAATTTTACGTAATGCATCTTTTATTACACTAAGTTTTTTTTTTTTTTTTTTTTTTTTACATTGCAGCCTATTGCGCCGGTAGGCTTCTTCCCGGTGGATCCTGATGGTCGGTCCAAGGCTTCTTTCCGGTTGGTCCTGATGGTCGGCCCAGCCCGTTTTGGCGCAGGCGAGTGTTTATAGTGGCGCCATCTTGCATTGGCTCATGCTGCCCTCCCAGAGCTCATCTTTGATCCTAGAATATAGAGTCCGGGTTGATAGGTGGTCTTCTGGACAGCATGTGGGTAGTTTTAAGCCACTCGGCGGCGGCTGAAAAATCCCAGCTTGATGGCACCGGGCGGGGATCGAACTCGCGTCCTCCTGAACACGAGGCCGTTAATTTGACGACTCAGCCACCGCCTCCCCATACTTGGTGTTCTTCATCCTTAGCTCGTCCATAAGACTTCCGGTAATGATGGAACGAGCGAAGTATCCTGAGCTCGTCAAGGTTCCATATTGGTGTTTCGAGCCGGGTGTCGTTCCGTGCGGGTCCAAATGAAGCTGCCCGGCGCGTAGTCTCATCACGACACATTAAGCCTAACCAAAGCTCTGAAACTCGTATACTTCACCTAACGCAACCTTTGAAATACAGCTTTTATTTGTTTCGGTGTTTTATTCAACATGTACAGTATCTCTCTCTCTCTCTCTCTCTCTCTCTCTCTCTCTCTCTCTCTCTCTCTCTCTCTCTCTCTCTCTGCTTTATTTTTATTGGTCTCTTTTATTTTCTGACACCTGAATTCCCGTCTTATTCCTGAGGGTACTCCAGGATTCCACCTAAATATGACTAAGGCTAACCAGTCACCAGGTATTGTAGGTACTCTGAATCACGCCATCATACAAGGGACTATAAGAGGTTGTTACACTCGCAGCTTGACCGATTACTGAGGACGTGACGATCGGGAACGGAACTCTAGAAGAATACACACACCCATGACAAACCATTAATTAACGCTAACCCAGTCTAGAGTGTGGGGATTAGAAAAGAATAAAGGGAAGGACTGCTTTAAGTTTTAACAAGGTATTGATATGATTAGCGATATCCCACACCCTTTAACTAGCTTGTCTTACTCCCTGTCATCCCTTCTGCCACTCTCTGCCCGCCTTTAACCTCCCCCCCAATCATTAGTATTATCATCTTCCCACCATCCAACCTCCCCCCAGCCAATCCCTCTCCAAATCCCCCCCCCCCCCCACACTTCCCCTCCATCCCCCTAACTGCTCCCCCAAAACTCCTGCTTCTCCCTCCATATCCTTCACCGGTTCATTTTTTTTCCTCCCTCTCCACAGCTCTTCCCCGTTCCTCTCTCCCTCTCGTCTGCCGGCGTCCCCGCCTCCCCCCCCCCCTCTCTCTCTCTCTCTCTCTCTCTCTCTCTCTCTCTCTCTCTCTCTCTCTCTCTCTCTCTCTCTCTCTCTCTCTCTCTCTCTCTCTCTCTCTCTCTCTCTCTCTCTCTCTCTCTCTCTCTCTCTCTCTCTCTCTCTCTCTCTCTCTCTCTCTCTCTCTCTCTCTATCTCTCTCTCTCTCTCTCCGTCTCTCTCTCTCTCTCTCTCTCTCTCTCTCTCTCTCTCTCTCTCTCTCTCTCTCTCTCTCTCTCTCTCTCTCTCTCTCTCTCTCTCTCTCTCTCTCTCTCTCTCTCTCTCTCTCTCTCTCTCTCTCTCTCTCTCTCTCTCTCTCTCTCTCTCTCTCTCTCTCTCTCTCTCTGCTCCTGCTGCTTCCTCCTTCCTCCCTCCATGATGAATGGCCGAGGAAGGGACGGCTTCATAATGCAGGATGATAATCATCTGCTGAGGATGAGTATTTTGTTTTGGGATTTACGGAGGCGAGTTTCTTCCTTTACCAACACGAGCTACGTGAGGCTTAATTTTCTCGTTAGTTAATCACGGTATCTAGTTAGTTTGTAGTTTCTTTTTTAATGGTATAGTTTTCGCCTATGTGTCACTTTCACTTTGGGGATCATCTGGCAACAGTAGTTGATATTTATAGTCCTGCTTGTTTTAATATTTTTTGTCAGTCTTCATAGTTATTAAGGCGGACAATGCGTTTGGTGCGTGTGTGTGTGTGTGTGTGTGTGTGTGTGTGTGTGTGTGTGTACACCGTCAGACAAATCTGCTTGAATCACAAAAGGTATTTGCAAATATCATGGAACACACCTGTTATATGTTACTGATGTCGTCTAAAACAATTATAATGATAACTAATAATTTGTTATGATTGATAGATACAAAGATAGATATATAAATATAAAGAAAGATATATAGTGATAATTTATGCAACTAACTGAAAAAAATAAAGCAGAGGTAGAAAAAAAAGAATGTTAATAAATCAACGGAAAGAAGGAAGGAGGGATGGAGGGAAGGAAGGAAAGGAGGGTGAGAGGTAGGAAAGGGTTAAGCTGAATATTGGAAGAGAGGAGGAGAGAAGGAAGAAGAAGGAAACATCTAAAGACCGAAAAGGAAAGTGCGAAAAATGAGGAAAGGAAAGATGATCGCTGAGGAGAAATGGAGGGAAGAGAAATGATTCATAGAGAAAAATGGAAAAGAAAACTGAATGATAATGGAAAGAAAAAGTGAAAGGATGAGAAAAGAAAAAAAGGTTGAGGAGGAAAAGGAGAGGAAGCGAAGAAGAAATGATAAACGAATGGGTGAAAGTGAAAGAGCTCTCTCTCTCTCTCTCTCTCTCTCTCTCTCTCTCTCTCTCTCTCTCTCTCTCTCTCTCTCTCTCTCTCTCTCTCTCTCTCTCTCTCTCTCTCTCTCTCTCTCTCTCTCTCTCTCTCTCTCTCTCTCTCTCTCTCTCTCTCTCTCTCTCTCTCTCTCTCTTCTAGCTTATTTTTCTTTTTTGCTTTATCGTCTCAATGGAGGAGTTAATTCATTTGCTTCATCCTCTTTCCCTCTGTCGTTAATCAGCTTCCGGGAATATTGCGTCTTTTTTCCCATTTCTTTGCATCTTTTAGCACCATTTCCTTTGCTTAATTCTTGCCTGAGATTACACTTGTTATATATTTCACGTATTTAGTTCTCTCATTGGGTAGTCATTGTGCATGTTCTTTACTTTTTTTATTACCTGGACGCTCATGTTTTTCTTTACATGTTACACCGTTTATTCATACATTTTATTTTTCACCTTTTAATCACACTCTTTACATTTCACCTTTTATTCGGACTTCTCTTTCACCACTTTTATTCATACTTTTACATTTTGCTCTTATGTTCATATTCTTTTCACCTTTTATTCGTTTTTTTTCATATTTCTACATCTTACCTGCCCGGCCTCGGTTACCTGAGGAGTACAATACAGGCAGACTTCGTGCTCTAATTACTTCCCTCACGCCCAAGGTCAACATACATTTTTTTCTAACTTTCGTATCATTTTTTTTCTTCCTCCGTGCAGCGCCGAGTGCCGGTGTTTTCCTCGTGTGTGACTCTTCTTGTCTTTAAGTTTTACCCCTTTAATAAGGGGACAGGGCCTTTGCACAAAGGCGGCCCTGTAAGGGGGGGCGAGCAATTCAAAACTCGGGGCGGTTGTAGGGACGCCTCCGCCGCCGCCACAGCCACGGGTATCAGCCGGCGAGCAGCGACGGAGACACGGGAACCCCGGGCAGGCGCCCAGTAGCAGCCGCAGCAGGACCCGGGCGAGCAGCCAGACAGTCAACTTAACCGGCTGACCGGAAGGGCGGGCCGGGCCGCTCACCCGAGGAGGACTGGCGCGTGTCTGTATGTGTGTGACTCGTGCTGCTCTGTTTGGTTTAACTTGTTCCGTTTGTAAGTCTGCGGATGTGTGTTTTATTTTTACTTTACCTGAATATGGGACGAGTTTATGTGCATTCTCGTGTTTTTTTCCTTATACGTGTGTGTGTGTGTGTGTGTGTGTGTGTGTGTGTGTGTGTGTGTGTGTGTGTGCATATATCGGTATCATGTGATTTCTGTTTGCATATTTGCTGTATTTTCGTGGGGGTGTGCTGTTAACTAGAACTGTTTCTTTTTGTTTGTTTTGTGTATATATTGATATCTTTTTTGTGTGTATTTGTGTTTCTCTCTGATTTTTGGTGTTTTTGTCCCCCTCTGTAATTTTTGTTTTATTAACAAGGAACAAAAAAACACCTCAATTGTGCAAGATTTTATCGTGGGTACTTTTTCGTCAATTTGAGTCATATCATTACAAAAGTACAACATTAAAGCAAGCGTGTGTAGGCGAGATAACATTAAATATTCAGAAAGTTCTCCACCAAAGATTTTAATTGTATTTTTTTCATTTACAGGAGAAAGGTGGGTTTTGTGTCTTCATGCCGCCGCGTCATGTAAGTGTTGAAGTGTGTGTGTGTGTGTGTGTGTGTGTGTGTGTGTGTGTGTGTGTGTGTGTGTGTGTGTGTGTGTCTTTCCGCGCGTGCGCTTGACACCACATATCCACCTCCTTTTCCTCTTTCTTCACCTCCTTCACCACCACCATCACCATCACCCAACCGCCACCTCCATCTCTTCCTCCACCTCCCCGCCACCACAACCCATCCACCAACTGCCACATCCATCTCTCCTACTTTATCGACTACCTCCACTTCCTCCTCGGTCGATTACTCCAAATTCTTTGAACTGCAAACCAACTCAAGAACTAGAAATAACGGTTTAACCTTTCAGTCGAGTCGATGTAACACAGACATTGGAAGGAGTTTCTTTTCAAACCGAGTCATCCGCCACTGGAACAGTCTTCCCTCAGAAGTAGTAAACGCGAATACCATCAACTCCTTCAAATATAGAATCGACCGTCATTTCGCTGCGTCGGGAGTAAACTGAATAACGAGGTGCTTTCATCCGATTCTCAATATCGAGGTGCTTTCATCTGCTCCTCAATATCGAGGTGCTTTCATCTGATTCTCAATATCGAGGTGCTTTCATCTGCTCCTCAATATCGAGGTGCTTTCATCTGCTCCTCAATATCGAGGTGCTTTCATCTGCTCCTCAATATCGAGGTGCTTTCATCCGATTCTCAATATCGAGGTGCTTTCATCTGCTCCTCAATATCGAGGTGCTTTCATCTGATTCTCAATATCGAGGTGCTTTCACCTGATTCTCAATATCGAGGTGCTTTCATCTACTCCTCAATATCGAGGTGCTTTCATCTGCTCCTCAATATCGAGGTGCTTTCATCTGCTCCTCAATATCGAGGTGCTTTCATCTGATTCTCAATATCGAGGTGTTTTCATCTGATTCTCAATATCGAGGTGCTTTCATCTGATTCTCAATATCGAGGTGCTTTCATCTGATTCTCAATATCGAGGTGTTTTCATCTGATTCTCAATATCGAGGTGTTTTCATCTGATTCTCAATATCAAGGTGCTTTCATCTGATTCTCAATATCGAGGTGCTTTCATCTGATTCTCAATATCGAGGTGTTTTCATCTGATTCTCAATATCGAGGTGCTTTCATCTGATTCTCAATATCGAGGTGCTTTCATCTGATTCTCAATATCGAGGTGCTTTCATCTGATTCTCAATATCGAGGTGCTTTCATCTGCTCCTCAATATCGAGGTGCTTTCATCTGCTCCTCAATATCGAGGTGCTTTCATCTGCTCCTCAATATCGAGGTGCTTTTCATCCGATTCTCAATATCGAGGTGCTTTCATCTGCTCCTCAATATCGAGGTGCTTTCATCTGCTCCTCAATATCGAGGTGCTTTTCATCCGATTCTCAATATCGAGGTGCTTTCATCTGCTCCTCAAGCCCCAAGAGGCGGTCGAGCAGATTAAATCACCCAAGCGGGCGACCTCGTAATGAGCCAATAGGCTTTCTGTTGCCTGCATTTCCATGTTTCCTCCACCAGCACCCTGCCAATACCGTCACCTCTTCCTCCACTTCTTCCACCACCTCCACCTTTTCCTCCACTTCCTCAACCACCACCACAGCACCTTTATCTCTTTTCCTCCACTTCCTTTATCACATCCATCTATCCCTCCACCTTCATTTCTTTCTCCACTCCCTCCACCACCATTCTTCCCCCCTCTTTCTTCCACCTCCTCATCCGTCACACTCTTGCCACGCAGTCACCCAACGGAGAGACGGGTGACGAAGTGTATCAGATGGGTGAGAAGGTTGATGACGAGTAGGTGTGAAGTGGATGACGAAGAGACGTAGTAGGATGTAAGTGCTTTGTAGGTGGATGAATGTTAGTGCGTGAGATGGCTAAGGTTAGTGGGAAGTCGTGGGTTGGGCTAGATGGGCGAGGAAATGAGTTGATGGGTGAGAAAAGACAGGCATATAGGGTGTTGGGAGTCGGGGAGGATGTTGGAGGGTGGTGGGGGTCCTGTAATCGTGGGAGCTATCCCTCTTCATTAAGTTCTTCATAATTAAGTGCGTGAGAAAATTAAATTGCCTGAAGCCGTACATTTCGTTGTTGAAGTGTGTTGTTACTTCTGAGGGAAGCGGTGAGAAAGGGAGGGAGAGGAGGAGGAGGAAGGTGGAGAAGGGAGGAGCTATGTAGGAGGGTGATGAGGTGTGTGGTGAGGGACAAGAAAAAATATGTAAAGTGGAAGAAAGATAAATAAAAGGTGATGAAAAAGGGCGTGAATTAGAATGATAATATTCAAAGATTTAGGTAAGAGGAGGAAAAGAAGGAGGAGGTATGAGACAAGAGGAGTTAATTAAGAAAAAGAAAAAGCAAAGAGTTCAACAGAAAAAGTACAGCGGAAGGAGGAGGAGGAGGAGGAGGAGGACTGAGAAGCAGGAGAAACAGGGAGAGGTGATAGATACCTTGAAAAGCGAGATAAGTTGAGGAGGAGGAGGAGGAGGAGGATGTATAGATGAAGGAGGAAGAGGAGGAGGAGGAGGTTAGAGGTGACAAGTGGTTTCATCGGGAAAAGTGGCGTGAAGCAAGGCCGTCTGGAAGGGCCACGCGAGAAGGGGCAGGAAGACATAGCAATATAGGTCAAGGTGTGGCGGTCAGTCCATGGCGGCGACGACCTTACTGACTGACTGACTGACTGACTGACTGACTATGGTATTTTCGTACTTACTGATCGACGGACTGATTGACTGACTGATCATTTTACAAGGTGACTATTTGCCTAACTACTTGACTAGCTAGCTGATAGACACAGGTTTACTTATTGACTGACTAATTGGCCGATGATGCCGGCGACGAGCTCACTCACTAACTGATTTGTTGGCTAACTGACTGAGTGACTGAGTGATTGGCTGGTTAACTAATTGCCTAGTTAAGTGTTAAGTTACTGTCTTACAGACTGACTGCCTGAATGATTGACTGACTGATTGGCTAATTTACTCGCCTACTGATTTACTAACTGTCTGCCTGCATGTTGGTTTGTTGGTCAGTGGTGGTGATAAGAATAATGATAATAATAATAATAATAATAA